>NW_026068026.1:4579907-4649905 GCF_014885135.2 Alexandromys fortis
CCTTGGGAAGCTGAGGATAGGGAACCTGAACTGACCCTATCCTATAGCAATACTGACGAATATCTTTCATATCACCATAGAACCTTCATCTGGTGATGGATGGAGATAGAGACAGAGACCCACACTGGAGCACTGGACTGAGCTCCCAAGGTCCCAATGAGAAGCAGATGGAGGGAGAACACAAGCAAGGATGTCAGGACCACGGGGGGTGCACCCACCCACTGAGACAGTGGGGCTGATCTATTGGGAGCTCACCAAAGCCAGCTGGACTATTTTGAAGAATATTGATTTGAACCTTTTTGGCGTTTTTTTTTTCCCACCCAGAATTCATTATTGCAAATACTTCAGATCACCTTCATGAGTTTCATTAGTTTGTAGTGTATGTAAAGTTTATATTTAGAGATGTGTGCTGTCTCCTATTATGTACTGAGTTTATTTTTTCCTTTGTAGATGGCGATGCCCAGTCACTTAAAGAGCACCTTATTGATGAGTTGGATTACATACTGCTGCCAACCGAGGGCTGGAATAAACTTGTCAGCTGGTACACACTGATGGACGGCCAAGAGCCAATAGCAAGAAAGGTATATTTGAGAATAACTGAGTATAAATATATTTTGTTAAGTAGCTCATGTTGGTAATTCGATGTATTCTGAAGCCGTCTTAACTTACCGTAGGAGAAAAGTGAGGAAAACATTCTTGTGCACTAGGTACTAACAGCTGATAGCGTAGTATAGAAACTTAGCTGCATTCTCACCTCCTAAGGACAGTACTCATGATTGACTGGTTAACACAGAATGACTGTTAACAGTTGAGGACATGAGGACAAAAAGAGGGAGGGACCACTTTTCTATATGGTGCACTGCTTCTTTCCAATTTAAAAACTAAACTAAAAGTTAAAGAAATGTTTTTAACAACATAAAATACTTTAAAAATGAAAATGTAATTTCTTTCAATCTTTTAAAGTTTTACAATTACACTTTAGAAATACTAAAAATGAACTTTTTTGGAACTAAAATGGGTATTACTCTGGTAGAATACCAGATTTAAGGTAAATAAACTGACCTCATATATCTATTGAATGATTGATTCTGATTTGTGTAATGTTAATATAGGTCATTGGTTTTGTCATTCTTGGAGAACTGAATGCTCTGACTTGCTGAAGGATAGCCTTTTAAATATGAAATGGCACTGAAAGAGAAACCTCATTGTTTTAAAAACAGTTTTTCCTTTAAAATATTTTTATAATTTTATATGAATGAATATATAGTGTATTGTTACCCTCTCTTATATCCCAAAACTCACTTTTTTAAATTGTTTTTTATTGCACTATATATTTTTCTCCACTCCCTTCCCTTCTTCTCTCTTCTACCCTCCTCAGTGACCCCCATGCTCTCCATTTACTCAGGAGATCTTGTCTTTTTCACCTTCCTATGTAGATTCAAGTATGTCTCTCTTAGGGTCCTCTCTGATATCTATGTTGTCTGGGGTTGTAGCCTGTAGGCTGGTTTTTTTTTTTTTTTTTTTTTTTTGCTTTATGTCTAAAAATCACTATGAATAAATATATATTTGTCTTTCTGGGTCTGGATTACCTCATTCAATATAGTTTTTTTCTAGATTCATCCGTTTGCTTGCAAATTTCAAGATGTCATTGTTTTTACCACTAGTAGTACTCCATCATGTAAATGTACCACATTTTCTTTATCCATTCTTCGGTTGAGGGGGATATAGGTTGTTTCCAGGTTCTGGCTATTACAAATAATGTTGCTATAAACATAGTTGAACACATGTCTTTGTGGTATGATTGAGCGTCTTTTGGGTATCAACCCAAAAGTGGTTTTGCTAGGTCTTGAGGTAGGTTGTTTCCTAATATTCCATACTGATCAGTATGAAAATTGCCATATTGATTTTTAAAAGCAGCTGTACCAGCTTGCATTCCCACCAGCAATGCAGAAGTGTTCCCTTTACCCCACAACCTCTCCAGCAGAAGTTGTCATCAGTGTTTTTGATTTTGGCCATTCTTACAGGTGTAAGATGGAATCTCAGAGTTGTTTTGATTTGCATTTCTTTGATGACTAAGGATATTGAACACTTCCTTAAGTGTCTTTCAGCCCTTTGAGACATTCTCCTTTCATCTGTGGCGAATTCTCTGTTTCGGTTTATACCCCATTTTTTTAGTGGATTATTTGCTCTTTAGATGACCAGTTTCTTGAGTTCTTTGTATATTTTGGAGATGAGTCCTCTTTTCGATGTGGGGTTGGTGAAGATCTTTTTCCATTCTGTAGACTGCTGTTTTGTCTTGTTGACCATGTTCTTTGCTTTACAGAAGCTTCTCAATTTCAGGAGGTCCCATTTATTGTTTTTCTCAGTGTCTGTGCTGCAGGGGTTATATTAAGGAAGTGGTCTCCTGTGCCACTTTCTCTTCTATGAGGTTCTGTGTGGTTGGTTTTATATCGAAGTCTTTGATCCATTTGGCCTTGACAAAACTCACTTCTTAAAGAAAAGTGTATGTGTATTAAATTCTTTTCCTTATGCCTGGAGTACATTATACACTACAAGTTTCAGTATTGGTACTAGATCTATGAACAAATGCATTGCCTTTTTAAAATTCTTAGTCTTTTTTAAAGGACTTATTGAAGTTTGGTTTTTGAAAACTAAGGAAATGAAAGAGAAAAGAAAGAATCATGGAAAGTTCACACAAAGAAAAGTTTGAGAAGTCAGTTAGAAGTTTGTACATTTGTTCTTAAGGTGATTTCAAATTTTTCAACATGTACTTTTTAAACTTTAAAATACATAAAATTGTCTGGAATTCTTATAGAAATTTATCTTCCCAGTGTTGGCACACACCTTTCATCCCAGCACTTGGCAGGTGGATCTCTGTGAGTTCAATGCCAGCCTGGTCTAGAAGAGCTAGTTCTAGGACAGCTAGGATTGTTACACAGAGAAACCCTATCTCAAAAAACAAAACAAAACAAAGAACCAAACAGAGCAGTGCATCTTCCTCCAAATTGATTCAGTAGGTCTAAGAAGTTGCATTTTACTCTACCCTGAGATAGAGAGAAATAAACACACTAACTGTTCTTGTAGAGTCTGGTGTCCAGCTCTGAATTGTATTAATTTCTGGTTACATTAAAGAATCTATGATACATAAACAAAAGTAACTTTTCGGGACTAAGTTTTTAAACTTTTCAACTAAAGTTAGTGTCAGGCACTCTGCCTTAAAATCAAGATAACCAGAAAACAAGGAAATAAGCAAGAGATGCAGTAAGTGAGCCAAACTGGAAAAGTGACAGTAGACATAGACTGTAAGGGACAGTTCATGGTGACAGTAGACGTAGACTGTAAGGGACAGTTCATGGTGACAGTAGACGTAGACTGTAAGGGACAGTTCATGGTGACAGTAGACGTAGACTGTAAGGGACAGTTCATGGTGACAGTAGACGTAGACTGTAAGGGACAGTTCATGGTGACAGTAGACGTAGACTGTAAGGGACAGTTCATGGTGACAGTAGATGTAGACTGTAAGGGACAGTTCATGGTGACAGTAGACTTAGTAAGCTCAAAAAATAAAAACTTAGTAGCACAAAACTATTAAATAAGATCCCGACACTTCTGAAACTAATAATATAAACAATATACTTTTGAGTGTAGTGGTAAAGAGAGCTGAAAAGTTAATTTTTAAACCAGTGGATGTTAGTAGAAAATATGCAGTGTAGAAATTATACCAAGGAACAGAATATCTTTAAAAAGTGAAGTTGCACTTGGTATAGTGACTAAGTTTAGTCACTATAAGTACCTATCATTGGAATCTTAGGGCAGGTAGGGCTAATACCTGAAGAGGAAATAGCTGAAGTAGTTCCCAAACTGAGAAAGTACTAAATTACAGAGTCAGGAAACACTTTCTCAGACTGAAATAATAAAAACACATAATCAAAAGTTAACAGGACAAAATGATATTCCTCAATATTGTTAGACAAAAGGATACATTGTCCTACAAAAGAGTAAGTCAAAGAAATGATTTCCTAGCAAACAGTGGAAGCCAGGAAGCAGTGCACTATTTTTAGCACTACAAGAATAATTGGCAGTCAAGGATTCTGTGTCCAAGGGAAGGATTTTTCAAAACGGAGTAGTTCTTTATCTTCCTGTGTATTTCCTGACGCTGATCCCCTAGTTTGGGGATACTGGTGTCTTCTAAGCCTGGTGTGACATATTTTAAGATTAAGATGGGAGATCATACAGTGTTTAAGGTGTCTGTTAAGGACATGTGTGTATTCCAGGAAGCCTCCCCCCGCCCCCAGCCAGTAAAATGAGTTCTAAGTGAAGCCATAGCCTAAAACTCGACAGAAACTTCTTGAGAAATCTTAACCCAGATCGCCTAGCTAAACTGCCCACAGATTTTTGGCCCTCAGAAATGATGTGAGATTTTTGCGGTTAGTGAAGCCTTAAAAGATAATTCATCATGTGCAGTAGGTTGTTCAAACTAGCTTAGGAGCCTGGAGTATTAACAAACAGGGACTGTGGTGGCTTTGGCTGTTCAGTGATCAGAAAATATGAGTATCAAAAAAAAAAAAAAAAAAAAGCCTAAAAGGCCGTGAGCAGACTGAGAATTTGCCATTTGAGGAGGGTGCCAGTGAAGATTTAGAGGAAGAGTAGGAAGACCTTGGAAACTATGAGGAATATGATCTTTCTTGCAAATCTCTCTACTACAAACTGAAAGATTTAAAAAAAAAAAAGTATAATGAATTTAGTGATTTGCCAAAGTGGTGCCTAATTCCACTTGTACTGCCTATTGTCTGTATATAAAGATAATGAGCAATTTATTAGATCCTGGGTCATCAGACAAACTCCTGAAATGACAAATGAGAGAAGGTATCCTGGGTGTTTCCAGTTCCTAGTGGAATTAAGCTAGAAATTAGTAACAAAGAGACACTGATCCCCCAGCTATTTACAACAGTACCATTTGAAATCATCAAAACCAGAGAAACTAAATGACAATAAGATGTATCTTATTTGTAACTTAAACAAGTGGTTAAACCACATGGTTCCTGCTGGCGTGTGCCCATGATCTCACTATTCAGTGTTTGGGGGTGGAGATGAGCTGCTTAGGTCACATAGTGAAACTGTTGGCATTTCTGCATAGGAGGACCTTTACAACTAAATGCAAAAAGTGGGAGAAATGAAACCGAAAATCAGTTTCTCAGGTCAAGAAAAGGAAATTTGATTTTAGTGGAGAAATATTGTAATGTGGACTTTAGTGAAGCTAAACAAAGTTACAGTCTATAGTATTTTAGGATTTTACTCAGATATGAGTCTCAGTCCCAAGGTTTCTGTTGGTAAGAATATTTGATTCCTAGTTTTTTTAAATTATCAAATAGCTACGAGAAAATCTTAGAGAAACTCAGTAAATTGTTATATTCTTAAACAGCGTGACTCTGTAAGAGGGCTAAATCATCTTGGTCAGAACTTAAAAGTTTTGCACTGGGAGTTAAGTTATTAAAATGTGAGACATATGGTCTATAAAACTGTTGTCAAGATTTGCAACAAACATGATGAAGACAGCATATCTGAGAAAGCAAAGTTATGTTGGATTATCTAAGAAACTCAAGATAAACTTTTTAAAAACCCTGGGTTGAAACAGTTTTTTCTGAGAGTGAAAGAGAAGTTTTGTGATTCCCATATTGACTTTGACGTGAGCCTGCTGTTTCATGTGCGTCTTTGCGCCTCCCTTTTGCCATATCTGTCTAATGTATCACATATCAGGCCAATTACTATTTTCAGAAACAGTGTTCATGACTGAAATCCTACAGTTAACCTTTAGAAGAGCAAAAGGAAATATACTTATTTCAAAGGTGAACCTAATATAAAATACTTTATTGTCTTATATTTTATTTCTTGCATGCTTGACAGCTTTTCTTTGTTTGTGTGCTACATAGACTTACTAAGTACCCATTTAGAGGTCAGACTAAGTCATTTTAGAGAGTGAAACAAATATATCTATTACAGGGACAGAGTGGTCATTTTAAAAGTCATGTTTTAACATAAATAGTAATAACAGACCTTGTAGATACTATTACATAAAGCTTTGTAAGTTTTCCGTGTCAGAACACTGTTAAAAAGGTAGGCATCTGTCTGTATCTTTATTCATAGCTATATGTGAAAATCATATATAGGAAATTGGTTTACAGTCATTTTGATTTAACTTAGGTAAATTTATTGTTTATGGCATACCAAAATCTTAACAAATTAGTAGAATGCCTTTCTAAACTGTTAATGTTTTAAATTGTTTATAATAGCTTATTATATTTTATTGAATATCTAGTTTTTCTGAGGCTCTGTTAAAGATATGTATTACTATGAGAACTACATTGAGAGAATGCATGCTAACTTGTTTTTGTTTTTTTTAGGTGGTAGAACAGGGTATGTTTGTAAAGCACTGCAAAGTGGAAGTGTATCTCACAGAACTGAAGCTCTGTGAGAATGGAAACATGAACAATGTTGTCACTCGGCGATTTAGCAAAGCTGACACAATAGGTAATGCACAGTCCTGTCCCAAGTCACTGTTTTTAGAGACTTAGTCGTGGTTCTTGGTTGTAGTCTGCTGTGGTACTAATCTGTTTACAGGTAGATTCATAAACACTGTACAGTCTCAGCTTCCATGCATATCTCCTAGCTTATAGTGGACTAGCTTGTTTCTTACTTTTTTATTAAATGAGTTGAATGTTTGGTTATTTTTAATTTAAGAGAATCAAATTTTAAAATTAGCATTTGAACATTGCATGCCTTGTTTGTAACAACAAAATATAAATTTAAGTAGAACTTTATACCATGTTTCAATAAAATTGGCCAAGAATGGGGAATAAAAAGTCAATTGGTATTTTTTTTCATTCCAGGTAAGTAGCCAAGATGGCAGGCTTGATGTTAACGGGTTTTTGTTAATGAGTAAGCTTGAAAAATGTAGTCTCGGGACTGGGGGTGGTGGTGGTGCTCACCTTTAATGCCAGCACTCGAGAGGCAGAGGCAGGCAGATCTCTGTGTGTTTCAGGCCCGCCTGGTCTACAAAGCAAGTTCAAGTTCCAGAACAGCTAGGACTCAGAGAAATCCTGTCTCAAAAAAAAGAAACTTAGAGAGAGAAATAAAAAGAAAAACATAGTTTCAACTATCAGTGGACCTAGTTCTCTATATAGCTTTGTATAAAATTTGACATTGAATTGAGCACATTAAAAATTTTAATTATACATATTATACATGTTAATAGCTTTAATTATGAAATGTTCATACATGTGTGTGATAGAATGACATTCATCCCCATTAGCCTCTTCTGATACCTTTATAATGCACAGTGCTAACAAATATAAACACATTTATCTTCAAATAAAATATTTATTTAAAAGATAAGTGATCTTATTGGAAAATACAAATAATAGAGAAAAGTGACATGCAGAACTCAGCATGCCAGAGAAATTAGTGTATTGTGAAGTTGGGCACTGTCACTGAGAACGCTGACTGGAAGAAAATGAGGGGTGATAGCTGCACTGTATCCATGGTTTTATAGAAGGCCGCTGGACCAGTTTAGCAAAATAGTAAATCATCATGTATGGTCTGTGACCTCTCCTGCCACAGGCTCTTTGCCAGGTTTACAGCACCAAGCATGACTTTGCTCAACTCTAACAGCCCTTAAATCAAGTGGGATGGCTGTTGGTCACCTGTAACTGCAAGATGTTCTTATGCTATTGCTCTCAAGGGCTTACCATGGCTGGGTAAGGCTGTTGGACAATTCTCCCTCAGCAACCTACATATCACCTTGTGGATCTTTGAAAGCCAACTGGAATATAAATAACTACATGCTAGTATAATTAGTAATCATCAGATCTCTAGCAAGTTATAAATTTTGATTTTAACAGAAATGTTATAGAAAATCTGAGTCCGTCAGATACCTTTTTTTAATTATTTGACTTGAAAAAACTCATGAAATCAGCAATTGATTTTAATTTCTGCACTGAAAACAGCCATTAGGAAGTTTTTGCATTAAGTACTAAACAAAAATTTATAGAGGATAAATGTAATTTATACAGAATATCTGTTCAGAAAGTTTCATCTTACATAGATTTTTAACCCATATACTTTAGATATTCTAATACTTTTTAAGGCTACAGACATGGAATATATGTCTTAATATTGTAAATGAACTGAATTTTTGGTAACTTGAAATTTCTTATTGTCAAATGGATGTTTTTCAAACTGCTTGGAATTAGGATAATAAGCAAAAGATTGTGTGTGTGTGTGTGTGTGTGTGTGTGTGTGTGTGTTTTCCCTTTGGTCTTTAAAAACCTTAATTGAAACTAATTTTTTTAAAAGTTGTTGTCTACCTAGAATTAGGAAATTAAATTTTGTGTTTCTAAGTTAATAAAATAGTCTGTTTTCTACCCACACTACCCACATGTTAGTAAAATGATAGTAGTAGACAGTTTGAAATAGTTTAGACTATTAGGGCTTAAATACTTGCCTTTGACTCTTTTACTCTCTAAATTGCTCTAATTGGGCGCTGAGTGTCCAATTAAATTCAACTTCATATGTTTTAGGGCTAACCACTAAGGACACAGTTTGTTGTAAAGCTACTAAAAACTGCTTTTTAAATAAAAATTAATAAGATTGGTTGAATTCATAAGTAAATATTCCTACAAGAAATGTTCTTCACAATTTTCTGTTTTGTGTATTTTAAAAAAATGTTCGTTGACTTCATGAGTAATAGGGTCAGAGTGATATGTGGAAAACACATGCTTAGTCCCTCAGTTCATCTCCAGTGTTTGACACACACACACACAGTCCCAGCCCCTAACTCCCTGTTGTCTTTTGCTGTCATTGTTTTTATTATTTATTTATTTGTTTGTTTGTTTATTTATTTATTTAGAAATCGATTGCTGCAGATAGGCAGGGCAGCAGGCTAAGGAGCATCAGAGCAATGCCTGCAGTCATCTTTAGCTGTACCTGCCCCCTCTGTTAGCACGTGTTGTTTGCAGCCTCTACTTGTTCATTCTCGGGCACACTACAGCAGGGCTAACTCTCTTTTTACTCTTTCTCTCGTGGTCTCTGGTGAGTTCCTCACTGCAAAGTTGAGTGATGATTTAACCATTTTCTTAACCAACCAGCAAAACTGAACATTGTACACTACTTGTCTAGAAACACCACCAGTTCCTTAATTGGAAAGTATTGGTATCACCATACTTGGCCTCCTCTCCCTTGGTCATTCTCTGTTTTTTTTTTGTTTTGTTTTGTTTTTTGTTTTTTTTTTTAATTCATCTGATTCCCTGGCATAAAATATTAATGTTCAAATGAACACTGTTGATTTCAGTTTCAGCCACCTTGTATCTTCATTTATGTATGTTAATAGTTATAGTTATAAGCCGAGCGGTGGTGGCACACGCCTTTAATCCCAGCACTCGGGAGGCAGAGGCAGGCGGATCTCTGTGAGTTCGAGGCCAGCCTGGTCTGCAGAGCAAGTTCCAGGACAGGAACCAAAAGCTACAGAGAAACCCTGTCTCAAAAAAAAAAAAAAAAAAAAAAGAGTTATAGTTATACATGAAGTTAGACTCTTCCCTAGCCCGCATCCCTCTACTTCACCTTTTTCCCATCGTGGTAATCAGTTGCCTCCTCTTACAGTTTCTCAGGTAAAAATTATGGTTGTATCAGGCCAACAATATGGCTATAGTTGTACTTGCAGCCACGCCTGACAATCTCATAATTCCGTCCCTGGAGCTCACATGGTGGAAAGAGAGAACCAACTCACTCAAGTTATCCTCTGATGACGACACCCAGGCATGCACATGCTTCCTCACATACCAATAAATATGCACACACACTAGATATATGTAACAATCATCTTTATTTAAAAAGAAATCGCTAAGAAAAATGGAATGTTTGGATTGTTTCTGTAATCCTACACATAATCTCATAGTATATCTTGGGGATATATTCTCATTCTTTGATGTAAGATACTCGTTAAATTGATTGCATTATGAATATGAATATATTCTAATTTTGGTCTTTTTATCATTCTTTTGTTTCTGCATTCTTTTGCAGTCTAATTCCTCAAATAATCATCTATCAGTGTTAGAATTACCATTTCCCTTTAAAAACACATAGCTGGTCTATGTATTTGCTTATCTGATTTTGCTATTTTATCCTTATTTTATAAATTTATAATGTTTAGACTGGTAAGCATTTACCTCTTTGTAATTAATATACCTATTTTTTTAAATATATTGTATTTACATATCTTCCCTTCTTAAATCTTAGATACAATTGAAAAGGAAATAAGAAAAATCTTCAATATTCCAGATGAGAAGGAGACTAGATTGTGGAACAAGTATATGAGTAATACATTTGAGCCGCTGAATAAACCAGATAGCACCATTCAGGATGCTGGCTTATATCAAGGACAGGTATTTTTGGCAATAATTTTTTTAAGATTTATTTATTTATATTTTATTTGTATGTGTAAGTACCTGCGAGTATGTCTGAACCATGTACATGTCTGGTGCTCATGGACACCAGAAGAGAGCATTGGATCCCTTAAAATTGGAACTGGAGTTACAGGTGGTTGTAAGCTGCCTAATTTGGGTGCTGGGAACTGAACATAGGTCCTCTGCAAGAGCAACAGATGTTCTAACTGCTGAGCCATTTCTCCAGCCCAACAGGAATGCTTATTTTAAATGCAGCTTTTAAATTATTTGTGCCTTTAAAAACTTTGTAAATATTGTGTGATACATGATGAGTCTGTCTCTGGCTACCTCTTTCTAACTCTTTTCTGTCTTCACTGGTCAATAATTGTAATTTCTAGTTTCCTTGTTGAGCTTGGAAACACTCTACTTCTTAGGAATGTTTTCACTGAAAATAGCTAATTTTGTAAGATAGATCAGCGGACTACATAAGGATCAAATAGTCTTTTGTCTCTACTGGCCATATGTAAGTCTCTGTTGCAACTTTGACTCTCCCATTGTAACGGTATAAAAGCAGCCATAGGTGTTGCACAAAGAAGCAGAGACAGCTGTATCACAAATAAACTGGTTTAACAGAGCTGTAGGCTTAGGGAACTGTAGCTTTTCTATCGCTGTTGGACCTATTAGCTCCCAATTTGATCTTCCCTTTTGGTATAGTCTAAAATAATTAAATATAGTGAGAAATTACGTATACATATATAGTGTTTCATCACAATTAGCAACAGAATCTACCTTGTAGCTATCTCTTCAACTAATTTCTATTTCTTTCCCAGCCCTTGTCTTTCATAGTCAACATGCCTTGTTACCTCCAGTTTCTTACATATTCGTGTAGTCTTACTTCACTAGAATATTCATTCTAAGATGTAAATCTGACTCTTTGCCTCTCATAAACTTTTCCTGGCTCCGTAAAGGTTATGAAGTCCAGACTCCTTAACCAATGTGCAGGTCATGGTTTAGCTCTTTGTCTAGTTGTCTATCTTTAGACTATCCTTGTCTTTTGGTTGTCATAGTATTCCTACAGTGAGCTTTTGAATGCATTGTTCATGTACCTGGTGTACCATTCTTCCCATTTCCCTGCATCTATCCCGTAAAAAATTATTTTAACTGTCAGGTTGCATCAATTTATCCTTCAAGTTTCAGCCCCAAAACACAGCTCTATACCTGTCCTTATTTTTATCAGTATCCGTTTATCTTTATTTAAGAAAAATTTCTCCCCTACTTTCTGTATTGATTTATTAGTATCTTTTAAAAATATACTAAGGTTCATATTTTGATTAGCGTTTGTTGTTTTAATTACTAGTACCTAATACAATGACTTGTGATTCAATGTGTAGATAACTTTTTTCTGTCAGTTTATTTGAAAATTACTATTAACATCAATAATATAGTTATTTTTAAAAACTCAGAGAAACTGAGATGAATTGTTAGTAAATATCTGCTATATATCAAGTATTATACTAGACTGTCAAAGACAGTTTGGTTAGCTGGGGAAGTAGTCAGGTGTTCCAAGTCTTACTATGCAAGCCTAAGGACCTGAGTTTGATCCCCAGCTGGGGAACTAGTCCATTGTGCTGAGTGCTTGCTACGCTAGCGATGGAGACAAGCAAATCCTGGGCTTCCTCGTTGAAGCAGCCTCATGTAATGGGCAAACCTAGGTTCCAGTGAGAGCCAGTCCTCAGCAGGTGACTCACTATGGTGACTCTGATACCTGACGCTGACCTTGGCTGCACAGGCTTGTGCCCACACACGCTCATTCATTAAAATCTTCTAAAGAAAGAAAAATGGTGACATTAGCCATATAATTCCCTCCAGAATCTCAAAAACATTAATGATTTTCAAACTTATTTTAGCCATTCTTAAGTGAAACTGAAGTTCATTATTCGCAGTAGGAGAGTTGCCTGATTGAAGATCTTATAAGACATAATCTCCTTGACAGCTAATGGTTCCCTTCATCTTCCACTGGACACGAACCTCTGCCCAGGTTACCATCTATTGGTACTTGAAGTAGGAACATAATTTGAAATTTGGTAGAGTTAATTCAGTCAATAGTTTAGGGGCCTTACGAAATGGACATTATTTTCCCCGCACATAGAAAAATGGTAGTCTTATAAAGTTAAAGAATTTGATATTCTTGATGATACACATTTGTCCAATTGAAGATTAGACTTGAATGAGAGAATTAAGCTAGTTTTAATAAGATTAAATATTTGTGAGGACTTGTTCATTTGGGAGAAGGTACGTTTCCAATAATATAAATTAAGATTTTCAGATAAAGAAAACTGTGTGTGTTCTATGTGTACAGAGACCAGAGGAGAATATCAGTGTCAGCTTCTCAGTATATACCTTCTTTCTTTGATAGGACTCTCACTGAACCCAAAGCTCGCTGTTTCAAGTACCCAACAGCCCACCCAACCCAGTGCTGGGTTATAGGCATATGTACCACGGCTAGCTTTTGTGTGTGCATACCAAGCACACCTAGCAGGCACTCTTGGCTACTGAGCCATCTCCCAAATCCAAAAAACACCCTCCTGCCCTCTCCACCTTTACTGTATGTTAAGTACCCTGATTAGAAAGTGAGCATAGAACTGGAGAAATGGCTCAGTGCTTAATAGCGTGTGTTGCTCTTGAAGAGGACCTGAGTTTGGTTCTCAGCAGCTATGTGGGTGACTTGCAGTCACCTGTACCTCCAGTTCCAGAGGGTTCAATGCCTTGTCTGGCCTCTGTAGGTTCCTGGACTTGTGTGCATGTCCCAGTACATACACAAAACTGTACATTACTCAAAAATAAACAGTTTAAAAAATTTTAAGAGAGAAATACAGTACAAAAGCACTTACCTCCGCATACTGGTGTATTTTTTCCTGCCTCCCTTTGATGTATGTATAATTTAAATTTGGAATTTTTCTTAAATTTTAACAATAAGCAAAACATTATTCAGAAAATGATCTGAATACAGAAAATTATTTAAATAAAGGAGTGAATTTTATTCTTGTGGTTTATTACTATCTGTAGCTATAAAATGTTTAATTTTAAGTAAAAATGCTATTAAATATTAAAATGTTATTGCTAAATGATAATGCATAACTTTGGGAGTTTTTATAGCTGAAATTCCTTGTTTGAAATTTTTCCAGAGGTACCTAGTATTTATGAATATGTGGATATGGTTTATGTATGTCACTATAGTTGCAAGTTGTAGTAAAGAAAATCTTTTAAGCTAAGAATCACTCAATAAATTCTACTTAATAAATCTTTGAAAATATATACTTCCTATTAAGATGATAACTAGAAAATTGAGATAATGGGTAAACTGGTAGGTAAGGAGAAGAACATCAAAGGGGTCAGGATGATAGGTGCTTGGTGCAACACACATTGAGTGTATGAAATCCATTAGTCAAAGGCAACTTTAATATTTAGTCTACATGAATGCTGTCTCAACAAGTTACGTGAATTTTTTGAATGAGTATTTCAATGTCAATTACATTTCACACTTTATATTTATCTATTGCATTCTTTGTGATTATGGTGAAAAGCCAATTTATAAATGGTCTGGAAACACATAGTCCTCCAGGGAGAGTTGCTGTGAGGATTTAGGACAGCATGCAAAATTGCAGCTATTCATTTGTGGTATACTATATTTCAGTTCATGGTCTCTTGCATTGTAGGTTTACCGTGAAAATTTAGATTTTTAATTTCTCCTTAGTAATATCACAAATTAATAAGTATTTTTAAATTAAGATTTTCTTCCTTACATGATTCATCCCTAACAAAAAAATAGAAGAAAAGGCCTCTTTTTTAACCTGGATCATAAAAGGGAAAGACGTTAGGGATGTTTTGCGAAAATAAGAAAAGTATAGTTTCTGGTGTGCAGGCATACAGGCAGTCAGAACACTGTAAATGTAATAAATCTTTTTTTAAAAAGTATAGCTTTATCTTGGCATGGATCTTTTATTGACCTAGATGATTTTTGTCTATCTGAGACAAGCTGTAGCAGGGTACTTGAGTTAACTGTAATTTGATTCTGGATTCTTATCAGTGTGACTATCAGTTATGTACTAAAAGTTTTCATAATTTAAGGCTGTCAAGATGGATCAGTGGGTAAAGACACTTGTTGCTAAGTCTGACTGAGGCCCATGCACACTGGAGGAAAAGAAATGACTCCCACAAGTTGTCCTCGCATCTCCATGTGTGATCAAGGCACATACATGCCCATAGAGCATGGGTGCCTACACATATAGGCAGCCATACATACTTTAAACAAATACATAAAACTAACAAAAACTATTTCTAATAAAGATTTCAGAATTTACAAAAATAATGTAAATGAATACTAACTTTAAATTATAAGTAATCTATAGTTTGGAATTTTTTGCTACTGTTTATCAATAATATTTGCATAATAATAATTAAATCATGATAGCGCCACTGATAGAACATCTGTATCCTATGTTACAAGTGTAGATACAATTTGAAAGCATACATGTTCAACACATAAACAACTTATGACCAGTCTATTATTTGACTTACTTACACTTTCTTGAAGTTACAGAAACTGATTTTTTTTCTTTTTTTCTTTCCTATCAACACTGACTTTTATTTCAGACCATTTTGTCTGTTGCATCCTTAAATAATCAGTTACTTTAGTAGCTTATCTCCTGAAACTGTCTGACTTCATAGCTGTGCACAAACACCCTTTATTGTGTCGTGTTTGCAGGTGTTAGTGATAGAACAAAAAAATGAAGATGGAACGTGGCCAAGGGGTCCTTCTGCTCCTAAGTAAGTGCTTCTCTTGGGGTTTGTTGCATGATGTTGAAATGTGGATTCAGACACTGAAGTCCAAAATGAGAGCAAAGCCTAATGAATGTTGCAATACATATCCTTTATCTTTTATACTTTATTCTTGGAGAATGTTTCTAAGTTTACACGTAGATTAATATGGTACAAATTTAAAACCTTCAAGGTAAAATCACTTTTAGAATAAATGATAGTGTAATAATGTTGTGTATAATATAGTCAGATCCTTAAGTATTTGTTTTTTTCTCTTGAAGTATTTTTGTGATGTTGAAGTACACCTGTTAGTGAAATGCTTCTTTTATGAAAGACAGCCTGGAGTGAGAGTAGTATTTCCATTATACAAATGTCTTAGAATTTAAGTGTCTAAGTAGACAGTGTCTGGACTATTGAGTTGCTTTTGATGGTAAATGAAGGAAGAGTTGAGAATCTTTTCCAAATTGTAAGATCTATACTGTATTATCAATGACACTTAAACCTACTTATAATATATAAGCTTCAAATCTCTGAGAAGTAATACATGTGTCTATAGTTGATCTATTTCTGTAGCCTACAGAGACCCTTTATATCACACCAGGTTCACTCTGCAAATACTGTGCTAAGTGAGATAAATGAGAACTACAGATAGCTTCATATCTACTCACATTTGCTTGATGCCAAATAAGTTCGAGGAAAATTTAATTTTCTGTAACTCAGAATTTCAGGTTCTCTGAGGGATTGTAGACCTGAATTTTGAAAAATTTCAAAAATAATGATATAATTAAATTACTGATATATTAGGTGCAGACATAGCAAATTTGTAAAAGCAAACAGCCTTGTCACTCGACTACAGATTTTCTTCCTAAGGAAATGCACCTTCAGTAAGAATGTGCACTTTTCATCTTCTGTGCAGTGTTTATTGTGTTGTTATTGTTCTGATTGTTTATGAGTTGTTGCCTAAATATATTACTTATGTAAAGGTGTGTATTGTTCAATGCCCTGCTTAGTTGAATATAAGGGTAGACTTTTGAGTAAAATCAAACTTTTTATAGGAAAAAGTGAAAGCGTGTGAATTGAATCATGGATTTCTTAACAGGTAGATATTTGGAAATTATGGACTTTTGAGAATATTCACGTTAGTGTTTAATCAAAACCACTGTTTTTGTTTTTCTCACTTATGTTTAGATTGCTATACATTTGCTGAATCTTGAAACAGTTTTTGAAACAATAAAATTGACTGAGTGACATACTCAAATATCAAGAGTTCTAAAGTTTGAGAAACCTTTTCTGTATAGAATTGATGGCTTCACCTGGCTCTCTCCTTTTTCCATTCCTTTTATTATTAAAAAACAACAACAAGGTGTTGCCTGTTGCCTAGACTGACCTTGAACTCTGGAGCTCTGGTGCCACTCTTGTCTCAGTTTCCTAAAGTTAGGACTATATGCTATAGACCAAGTCTATTTTCAGTCCAAATAGATTTTCCCCATTTTAGTTTGTTCAGATTGCTGAAATACTGCTATTATGTCAGAGTAAAAAACAATTTCTCAATGCCTAGTACACCATACTGATGTATATATTGGTGAGTGCAAGTGTAGTACTGGAGTTGCATGAAGTACAGCTACCAGGTTAGTAAGAGTACTTGCAAAAGAAGTCTAAGTATCATTTCATCTAAAATAGAAACACACAATAATGTATCTCTGTTGTCACATCATGATTTACCAGAATATTTTCACTTGTGTATGAAAAGATTCCTAGAAAGCTAATGATAAAAGAAAATTCTCCTAGTTTAAGAAAGCCTATGTAGCAAAACTCAGTAGCAGTAAACATTGTTGTCCATTGTGAAATTTAAACACCCTTCAATTAAGACAGAAGATAGATAAATTCACTATCGACACATAATACAAAAGGACCTTAACACTAATGATCAAATAATCTACTTGAAAACCTAGATGGGAAGAGCAAACCAAATGGTTGTTCAGTGCCAAATGATCTGCCAGGAAAACATACATCTAAGTGACATATCTAATGTATGTATATACGTATATAGTAACAATTAATGAAAGATGAGGCCGTAAATTTAAAGGAAAAGAGGGGACAGCATATGAGAGGGTTTGAAGTGAGGAAAGAGAAGGGGGAAATGTTGTAATTACATGATAATCTCAAAAAAGTCTAGATCAGCAAACTGCTGAAAGCTGTGAGAACTGAGCCGATGGCAGCAGGCCTTTTTTCTTGCCAGGGGCCAGTGATCTTTTCTCAGTAGGATAACTGATGGAGACCTTCAGTGTTGTGGGTCGTGTGAGCTGAGGCTCTGCTGATGTGGCACACTGCCTAGCCTTGTTAGCACAGAGATGTGATTGTATTGAGGGAGTTTTATTTATATGGAAGCGAAAAGCTTGTATTTATTTTACGAGCCATACATCTGTGAACTCTGGTGTATATTAGTACTGAACTGTGTAGAAAATTAAACAACATAAATGTGAATAAGGATGCACAAATTTATTTGGTAGACTACTGAGAATTAGTACAATGCTAAGTAAAGGACCCCTGATGTCACACTAGCAGAAACAAAAAAAAAAAAAAAAAAAAAAAAACGCAAATGAGTGAGCTGAGAAAGACATGTCCAGCTCAGGATGTGACCCATAGTAGTGTGTTACCTACCGCCTGGCAGTTAGGTTGTTCAAACATCTGGATGTGTTCTCTGGAGAATAATCTGCAGTATAATACTTTGGATGCAGAATGAATGCATTTATTAGACCTGTAGTGGGCAAGAGTAAAAGAACAAATAGCAGGTAAGTAACATGAAATTGGACACAATGACATCCAGCAGAAATGAGTAGGGAAGCCAACTGTTATGAAACAGTCTACTGGAGTTCGCTATAGAGAGGTTTTCAGACAGGGCATCTCTGTGCATGAGCTTCCAGGTTCTCATTCCCACCACAGGCATCTTTGCAGAGATTGCAATCGTAACACCTGTAGGAAATGTTTTCACTCCCTTTAGCTGTTTGCCTTTCTCCCTTTTCACAGTTACAGAGGCAGAGGGCCAGCCTGACCCATGATGAGGAGTTTTGGAGGACACTTGAAACAGACATTCTATTTGAGACAAGGGGGTCTCCTTATTCCTAAAGATTGCTCTCAACAAACTCATATGACAGTGTGCAAGTTTAGTTTATAATACATATGAGCAGTCAGGTTTGCTTTGCTTTGGTTTTACAGGTTTTGTTTGGGGTTTTTTAGAGATGTCTTAGGGTTTTTATTGGTCTGATAAAACACTGTGACCAAAAGCAGCTTGAGGAGGAACTCAAAAAAGGAACCAGGAGGCAGGAAGTGGAACAGAAGCCATGCAGAGGGGCTGTTCACTGATGTGTCCTGCAAGGCTTGTTCAGCTTTCGTTCATGCTGTCTGTGACCACCCCCAGTAAACAGAGCCTGCACACATCAATCATGATTGCAATACAGATTTGACTGCCATCAAGTTTTATCAGGCCCATTTTGATCATATTGAAACCATTTAACATTTATGTTAAACCTTAAATTTTAGGGGCCACTTGAAGAAATGTTAAATACTATAAATATTAATAGTAAATATAATTTTACTTAAAACATCTAAATATATTTTAATTAACAGGAAAAGCAACCAAAAATCTGTTTAAAAACCACTCAAAAGCCAGGTAGTAGTGATACACGCCTTTAGTCCCAGCCCTTGGAAGGCAAAAGCAGGTGGATCTCAGTGAAATCGAGGCCAGCCTGGTCTACAAACTGAGTTCCAAGACAACCAGGAGTGTTACACAGAGAAACCCTGTCTCGAAAAACCAAAAAAGGAAAAAAGCCAAACCACTAAAAAGCTATTTTAATTACTTTCCTGCTAAATATCAACATACAATTTGATGTTTTTACTTGTGTGCACGTGCGCACACACATGCACATATATATTTCAAATGTTCTGTGTTTATTAGTTGCTTTATTGCATGTATAATCCAGTTTTGAGTATCCAATTTCTTACACCTCACAAAACAGTATTTTCTAGTTTTACCTTTAAAAAGGTTTTTTCTCTTTTAAAAGAAAAATTGGTACTTTTGTCTGCTTTGCAAAGGCAGGAGTGTTAGGGACTGATCCTAATTGATCTAAATGATTGGAAATGTATGGATGTCTATGTTACCTTAACATAAGACATTTTAAGGTAAAATAATTGTGGAAGCCTTGGGGTTCCTAAAAAGAAGAGAAAACTATATCAATAAGTTAATGCTTACTTAACAAAAAGGAAGAAAGAAAGAAGAGAGGAAGGGAGGGAGGCAGAGAGATGGAAGTTAGTGCTTTATTCCTATGCTGTGGCTCTGGAATGTGAGCGCCCTAGATTTTGACTATATTGTACTATTGTATCTTTTTCTCTGTTGCTTCATTTAGGTGTAATAATTTAAAGCATTTTGAAATAATTGCAGTTATATAACAAGAAAGCTAAATTGGTTTTCTGGAATAATAAAAATTCCTTTTTGTGAAGATAACATTTGAATTCAGTTCATTCATTTCCATTATTACTTAATAATGCTGATAAAAGAACATGTGAGAAGATAGTGGAAAAAGGTTTAAAGCCATTGATAGTTCTGTGTTTCTGTGGACAAGTAAATATCAGGAATTTATCATTAACCAGTTAAAGCATGTGTGACTGAAGATAACCATGCCAGTAATTCTTTTCATGACTGATTTGCTTGCATGTTCATGTATGCATTATGTGTTTGCCTGGTGCCTGCAGAGGTCAGAAGAGGGCATTGGATCCCCTTGGCATGGAAGTAAGGCATGGTAGTGAGCCCTAATGTAGGTGTTAGTAGGAGCCTGTGTCCTGTACGACTAACAGGTGCTCGTAACTTCTGAGCCATCATTCCATGCCAGTGATTCTTACTCCTGCTCTTTGGGATGCTCTGACTAACAGAAATCTAAATTGACAGCTAAAACTATAAAGCATAAATTTAATCCAGTGTTATGATATTTTTACAGAGTTCTGCTAGAAAAGAAGAAACATTCTGAGTTATAAAATTGTCACTTTTTGGAAGAATCTATATTAAGCATGTAGGTGACTGGTGGTTGTTTTTCTATACCAACTGTATCAAGATCTTCTTTGAAGATTATTATAGAATAAATCCATTGTATAGCCAGAAAGATAAATAGATAAAGAATAGTGCATAGACTTAACTGGCTTAAAATTAAGGACCCATTAGGAAACATACCACACAGCGTATCCATTTTATTTTAACAAATTGTATTGAGATCCTAAGGTTCATTGCACTTTCCTTATTCATATAATTTTCATAAAAAGTCAGCTGTGGGATGGCTTTTGCTCAGACTTCTAATGTGTAAGATAAGGAGAAAACCAAACCAAAACTGTTGTGGATATAATTTCATAAAAGGAGCCAGAGTGTGAGCATGATGAGAACTGTGGATTTGTATAGTAAATTATCTTGGCTAACAGGAGACACACAGCAGAAATGTTTCTGAATAGAAACAATCACAAAGTAAAAGTATTTAGTATTTGAAGAGTTGCAAGTTTTCCTTTAAGAACTTGTTTTAGAATAATTGAGAGAAATGTAGTTTATGGTTGGTCTTGTTTTAGTTTTGCTAACTTTGCCATTAGATTTTATAAAGTTAAGATGACTGTTTTGCTTTGTCAAACTTAGCTGCCTTTTAGCTGCTCAATATTTTGGTGTTAGATTTTAATGTATATTAAATATTTAGTTTATTTAACAACAAGTTTAGAAACTGTATTTTCATTTTGAAGGAAGACATTCAGGTGTACTAAATTGCATACATTTAATTGAAACATCACATTGAGCATAAAATTCAGACACTACAAATGTTGGAATGTTGAATAAGGTTTATTCAAACCACTTCAGCTAAATTGACAATTTACCCTTTTGATTTTTCAAAGAGAGGAATGTACTGCCTTATATTGCACCTAGCCTGCCCTGATCAAAATTATTTTTCAGCAAGGTAAATAGCTTGCTCTCTAGTCAATCAATATGTAGAGCTTTAGACATTTCCTTTCTCTTCCGTAGAAAGCCATTAGAAAATGAAGAGTGTGATTTTCAAATTGAGAACAAAGTGTCTCTGCTCACCTTCAGTGAACTAGTTGACTTATAAATAATGTGGCATTAACTCTAAATTTTAGCTAGAATGAGGTGTGTGAAATATGGTTCAGAAGTCTAAATCAGAAACCAGGAACTGTATTCATTTAATCAGTAATTCTTTATCTGTAGCCTACATCCATCACTCTTGTTTTAATTTCCTTGGTATTTAAGGAACACATTTACCTGTGTTTTTGTATCAATGCACCCTAGACTTTTCATTGCTGTTCCTTCTGTTAATTCCTCTTTCTTATGCATATAGTAGGCACTAATTTATCTGTTTCCTTTCTAATGTCATTTTCTCATGAACATAAGAAAATTCACCACATTAGGAAACAAAGCATCAATATTCTCCTATCCCTCTTTGAGTTTTTTTCATTTTTTGTTTTTTTGTTTTGATGCACTACCATTACCCCCTGCCTGCCCTCTAGACATCTCCCTTTTTCCCGAAAACTGTCCTTAGTACCATTCACAATTTAATCAAGTTCTTATTTCTCTGGGAGAATTATTCACATGTAATGTATGAGGTTCTCCCTGACTTCACTGAGTCTGTGCAGCTGCTATGCTTATGTCTTACCTGCACTAGTAGTCTTCTGTCATCTATAGTAGACACCCAGAGTCAGGAAACAGTTCAAAGGTGCTATGTAATGTCAGCTTTCCCTTAACACAAGCAGATATTAATAAGTCGTCTGTATTAAGATTTCTAGCTTCATCTAAATTCCTGTTCTTCTTGAATATCATGCATGACACCACATCAGTTTGAACCAGATATTTGTTCTTTGTTTTGCATACATAAATAGATACATTTTCTGTATCGGTTTTACCAGGTGCCATCCAGGCTTCCCAATCCCTCAATCACTTTTCTCATCTAACTAGCACATCCCAGAGGTAGCACCGTGAAATGGTGTTTCCTAAGCAGGGCACTAGTTTCCTGTTACAGTCTTCAGAGTCTCTAGCCACTTAGAGGACTTCTTTTCACCCCCTCCCTTTGAGGCAGGGTTTCTCTGTGGAGCCTGGCTGTCCTGGAACTTGCACTGTAAATCAGGCTGGCCTCGAACACTGCCTGGCTCAAAGAACTTCTTTTTGTGCAGATTTTATCAGTGTATCATAATACATTAATATGTAAAATATTTAAGAGTAACAATATTGAACAGTTATATTTTGACATCAGTAACATGTTTATAAAGTTAACTGTTTTAAAAATGAAGACATTCAGAAAGTAGCATTAAAACACTTTTGCCAGGCAAACACACATAAGACCACAAAAACAGTTAAAGTGGAAACGGTAATATACAAGCAAAAGGTCAACAAGACAGAAAAAAGTGTTAAAACAGAGCAAAATGAGACAAAAAAAAAAGTCTATAAAATACCATTACACTCATTTTCTGTTGGTCATCTACTGCTGGGCATGGCGCCTGCCCTGAAGTGTGCTTGATGTAGTCAGTGAGAACATCTGGTTACGTAGAGACAGCTAAACTCCTACACTTCTACACTGGATGAAGTGCATGGAAGAATTCACCTATGTATAGACATGTAGTAGATGGAACTTTCAGATGAATCAAAACTTGACACGGGGTCTATGTTTCAAATGAGTGACTATAAAATGGGAATCTGAAGTATATCCGTGACTTACAGCCTTACACTAGCATCTGTAATGGTCACTTGACACATAAGTATATCCATGACTTACAGCCTTACACTAGCATCTGTAATGGTCACTTGACACATAAGTATATCCATGACTTACAGCCTTACACTAGCATCTGCAATGGTCACTTGACACATAGTCTATAAGTTCTTCAGATCTTCAGAACACTGGTATGTTTCATAATGCAACTTTCTTGCAAACTCACATTTTAAAAAATGAATTTTATGAGAAAAGTTTGAACTTAACATGGTTGGAAAGTCAAAATTCACAGAATTTGCTTGAAAGTTGAGATTTTGTCATTGTCATCTCAGTTCTCAGTTGTCAGACTTCTTTTACCTGATTGTAAGCGTCTCCAGGTGTCCATGCTCAGGAACTACAAGTCACACGACATAGAAAGAGAGGTGCTGAGTGAAGTTAAGCTTGCAGTTCAGATCTGTGTTCACATTAGCATGGAGCTTATGCAGGCTTCCGTTTCGCAGACAGTATTTAAAGGAAGTGTAGTAGGCTGGAGAGATGGTGGCAGACTGGAGCCATAGTGCTTCCAGATACCAAGTTTGGTTCCCAGCACTCACTGAAGTCTTCCCCCAGCTGCTTGTAACGCCAGTTTCAAGGGGTTCGACACCTCTGCCTTCTGCTTCTACAGGCACCTGCAGTCTCATGCACACATCCACATACCTATACCTTATTAAAAATAAATATAGAAGTTTTTTCAGAGTCAAGATTTAATAAAAGTTCTTACTGAAATTGCTCTTCAACTGCTTTTTCATTCATGCGTGTGGGCCAGTAGTTTGACCTGCCATTGACTTTGAATATCCATCCAGCAAAAGCTACCAAATGACATTTTAATAAGGTCTCGGTATTATGAAAATCATTTTAACCTCATAGATGCCTTGAAAGGGTCTTGATACAAATGTGTTGCCCTGTTCACTCTACTTTTTTTTCTTTTTCCTTTTTTTGTTTTGTTTTCTTTTGTTTTTTGAGACAGGGTTTCTCTGTAGCTTTGGAGCCTGTCCTGGAACTAGCTCTTGTAGACAGGCTGGTCTCAAATTCACAGACATCTGCCTGCCTCTGCCTCCCGAGTGCTGGGATTAAAGGCGTGTGCCACCACCGCTTGGCTCACTCTTAACTTTCTTAATTTCACCCTTTATCGAATTCCCCCTTTGTTGTCTTGATAGTTCCCTAACCTATATTCTATTTATTACTGTACTTCTCTCCCCCAGTCACTAATCATACTAGAATATAAATCTGATTATGCTGCTGCTCCTTATTAAATTTGCATTATGTTCCATCAGTTGTGTAAAATTCTGATTTCTTCGTAGGACACTAAAGGCTGTTTACTATCAAACACGCCGCCTGCCTTCCCTTGTCCCGTCATCACTGTGTACCTCCTTTTCAGCCAGGGTCACTTGACTGTTGACTCCCAAACACAATTGTTTCTGCAATCCATACAACTGCATGTACTATTCTTTGTACTTAGTTCCTACATATACCTCTAATTGTATTTCATTTTTTCAAGTTGCTTCATGTCACACATCACAGAATTTTATATTAAAAGTTGTTAAGCCCTGTTTTGCTTATGACATTTCTCCCCACCTGATTGCAAACCTGTTGGAGTCCAGGAACTGGGTTGTCTCACACTGTTAGATACACTGAAAACGGAGCATATAGTAATCACTTGATTAGTGAACTTCATAGGAATTACTACCAACTACAAATGCGCTCCATGATATTTTATTCCTTTTTAGTATAACCTGTAAGTCCAGTTACTCCTCAATAATAAAAGTTTTGGACAGGCAGGAAATGTATATGTAAACATATGTCTCTGCTTTATTAAATGAAGCTTACCTTTATTTAATATTTACTTTTGACTGAAAATAAAATAGAAGTCATTTCTGAAAAAAAATATGCTGAATGAAGTTTTGAAAAATTAACATGCTGCAACTCAAATTCTAATCCCGTTAGATTGTTTTCCCCTACTTAAAAGCTCTTACGATGGCCAGCATAGCGGTGTGCACCTTCAACCCAAAACTCAGGAAGAGAAACAGGTGGACCTCTGAGCTTGAGGCCAGCCTGTTGGAGGCACCATGTTGAGACTCTATTTCAAAAACAAACAAAAGAACCTCAATTATCAAAAGGCAAAGAGTTCTTTCTACTAGTGTTTGAAAGTACTAGGTATTGTATTAGCAGCATTCAAGCTTTCAAGTGTCCTCCACTGTATGTGCTCTTACAACCTAGCTGACTGTATTTTCTATTTTAGCTTAGTATAGTAGAATGCTTCCCTGTGAAGAGGCGCCTTTTGGGAAGGCACCTAATTCAAGGACCCCCGTCAATGTGCAGTGTTCAGTAGCAGAAACAACTTTCTTCACAAAGGTGTTTTTACTAGGATTTTTCAATTTGAAGTTGAATTTTTCTTATATTTAAGAAATTTCATTGTCCAGCATTTATTTCATGTAGCATGTATGTCTGTATATAAAGAATAAATGCAAATTAAGTAATTTTATAGATTAGATTGTCGGCCTGTTGACCAAATCACTGTGTATTAGCACCCATGTGGAGGAGATTAGTTTTTAGAAGCATGTCCATCACTTAGAATCTACTATGACTGAGCTAGGACGGCATGGCTTTCACATCCCAGCTAGATAGTCCATAGGCAATGTAATGTTTATACAACTCATGAGACTTGAATCTTCCAGACATATATGTACTTTAATTATTTCTTCACAATAGATATATTGATTTTTCTATCTGCCTTTAGCATATGTTTACTATCTAAAAGCCAGTCCTCGTGGAGATTCCCCCGCCCCAAAAGATGCTGAATTAATGAAGTGTGTATCGTAGTCATATATGAATTCTTCAGGTTTTCCAGAGATACTTTTGGCCAGATACTGTTTCGTAGAATTATGTTTGGAATTTTCTTTTGTTCTTTCCCCGTACTGACTTCAAGATTTATGAATGGTTAACATTCACTGCACCCTGTGTCAGTACTGTGTATAATTACAATGCCCTGGTACCTACTAAGGAAGAAAAGTAGCCTCATCCCATTAAACATACAGAAAGTGATTGTAAAATGTTAGTAATTGTTACCCTCAGAAATGGATATATTGAGTTATAGATTTATAAGAATAATAGCAAATTTTATAATTTCAAAAATTTTATTTGAAAAAGTTCCCTTTTGTACCAATTGTACTTCAAAGGAAATATATATTGAAAATTAAAAACCAAATGATATATAATTATTTTGACCATAAAATCTGTTTTCCAGCATTCATTTACTACAAACATTGTCATGTTTCTTTTCTTTATTTCATAATTTTGTAATTCATTTTTTATCTAATTTGACATTTTCATATTTTTAAAGGTCCCCAGGTGCATCCAATTTTTCAGCTTTACCAAAGATCTCTCCTTCATCTCTATCAAATAATTATAACAACATCAACAACAGAAAGTAAGCACCGAATCTTAAAAACTCTTTCTTTAATTGGTTAGCCCTATTATGGTTGCAAAAAGATCTCTTTTATCTAAAATTTAGGATAAAAGTCTTCATGAATCAAAATTTGTTTTCTCTTAAATTAATGGTCAGTTCTCTCACGAGTCACTTCACAAGAAATAAAACACATTTTAAAAACTACCTGACTTAATACAAAATAGTATGTAATAGTTAGCTGAAAAATAAAAAGAACTTTGAGCATTTTCTATTCTAAAATTCAGATTCTATTTATTGAAATTTTTTATAGGACTTGGTTGCAACACAAGCTCATAGGACTATAAATCTCACATGTCATCTTAGTCTGACCCATAATAAAGCATGTGTCAGTGATTCTTAGTTGGAGAGCAGATACTATAGAAAAAGCAATTTTTCTTAATAGTTTCTTTTTCCCATAATACATGGTATTTAAAATTATGTAGTTTGTGAAAATGTGCTTGATTGCTTTTTTCAAAAGGCTAAATGTCACTAGGACCTTCCTATAACATCTGACTGTGTATTTGCTGCCTTAAAAATTGCAGTTTTGTTTAGTCAGTCTACCCCTCCCACCTTAAATGGGTTTCAGGGATTGAAATCAGGTCACCAGGCTTACCTGCCAAGTAGTTTACCTGCTGAGCTATCTTACTAGCAAAACATGCCATTTTTATCTTGGTGGAAAAAAGAAAAAGAAATCCATTTTAATCATAATTTGCTCAGCCACTGTATGAGAACCTTTATCCCAATAGATTGTCCATCTTTATTAATGGGTATGATCTATGTGCACTGTGGTTATGTGTCACTTCCACAGTTCAGATGGCTTACACGTTAGTGGACTTCACAGATGGCTACTAATTTATAAACTTAAGCACTAAAGCAGTTTGGGAAATAATCATAAATCTAGCTGTAGTTACATTTATGAGTTTAATTTCCCTATTAAAATCCTCATGTTTTGTAGGAACATGGTAAAGTGATTCTGATATGTCTGGATTTTAAGTATACAATAATAGCTAAGAAAATGTTAAAGGAGAAAAATAATGAGAAAGGTTAGTTCTTTAGCATACTACAAAAATACACAATGTAAACAGCACAGTTTCATCTAAGAAGACACACACGGTTAAGTGGAATCAAGACAACCCAAAACATCTTTCCATATAAGAATTTGATGCCATCGCAAAGCATTCTAAACAATGAAAAAATATTACAGTTATCCAAGAAATGCCATCCAAAAGATTGGGTAGCTTTTCTGGGTGTTTTTTTCTTTAGAACATTCAATCCAAGATTATTATTAAGCATTTAAAAGAAGGTAAAGAAATGGGGGGGGCACTTTAAAATCAAGTTCATAAAGGTTAGAGATTTCCTGAAACAGAAAACTAAATAATACAACCAGGTAATAAATAGAATTAACTATAAATATTTGCATGTCAGGTTCTCATTAATTGCTTTTGTAAGTTAAAACCATAAAAAATTAAACTATGATATCTATTCTTGTAAGGCTTTCTTCTGAGTAGCTGTAATAGTGACACTTTTAGTAAAAAGTTTCCGAGTTCAGATCCAACAAACTTAAAATATATCTTCTTTTCATAATTCATGAAAAGTAAACACACCGTATATTAGTACTACACTGTAGTGTAGTAGTACAGCATGGAAGGTGTGAATATCCAGGTGCTATATTTCTTTCTCTTCTACATAAAAGTATGTACCATCAGGAAGAGCTTCTTGAGAAGTATTTTTTAGCCCAGTTTGTATTTTATGTTTTTTAATTCATCAAAATTGCTTTTTGTAGGCAATAATGTTATGTTTGTACTGTTGCTAATGGCGCCCACATCTACAATAAAATAAGTAAATATGCCCTTGCACTCATTTTAAAGCAGTTTTAACATTATGTCTAAGTGGTATTGACTAGAAACTGTATTTTGACTGGGGTCATTGTATTGGTATATGTGGTTGCTTGTTTTTCTGTCTTTGTCTTGTGTTTTTCCTTTATATAATAAAAATATCAAAGTGCACTCTATCAGAACCTCTGAAAAGAGAAACTCCTGAGGGAAAGGGAAGTTGTTTAGGGAACTGTGACAGGAACTACCTCCTAAGGAACTCCACCGTGGTCATTTGTGAGCTTGGAAGTAAGTTGTGTGTATGACTTGTCTTTCTGAGTAATGAACAGAATTTAGGAATTTTGTTTTGTGTTGCCTTAATTTTTAATATATGAATTTAATGTATTTAAGCAATTATTTTATATAAGGTTTTTTTTTCAATTTGACTTGTAGAAATAAGTAGTAGCCAAATATTTGAGGTGAAAATAGTGTAGTTTCAATAAAAGTAGGTCAACAAGTTAGTGACCTACTAGGTAACGTAGTTTTAAGCTTCATGTATGTGGAAGTAGTCTCCAGAGTTAAATTGTATATTAAAATCTATAGTTATACTGTAGACTTAATTATATAGTAAGAAGAGTAGATACCAAGATTATATGAAACATAATTACAAGTCCAAGACTGGAATTATTATATCCTAAGAAGTAAAATTTCATTTTCAGAAATAATTGTAACTGATAATGTACACTTACAATTATTCAATTTAAGTTAATAAAATTTGAAACATTGTGAAAAGTCTACTTTTAGAATACATTTTATTTATCCGTTCCAGTAATGTTACTTCTTAGGTCATAAAATATTTTTGCCTCAATTACAATTTATGAGTACTTTTTAAATATGCCAATTTTTTAACTACTAATATTTTCATTACCTTTATTTTTCTGCCTTATATATTTCATAGTATTACTAACATTGCTATTAAAGCTGTTTTAATGATCTGTTGTCTGGATTTTAATTTCATATCAAAGTAGGTGTTTTTTTAAAATTTGTCTCAGTCTCTTGAAATGAAAATGATGCCCTGTATGAGAGTCAGTCATATCAGTAACTATAGACTTTGTGGTCGTCTAGAACTTGCCATCTGTTTTTGCTAAATAACCTAGGTGAAAACGTTTCGTTAACTGCAAAGTTAGCATGATTAAATATGTGTTTATGATGTCAGATATCAATACTAAATGAAAAGCCAATCAGAAAGCTAAATAAAAGGCGTATAAAACGTCCCATTTTTACATAATCACCATTAAAGATTTACAAACAGTATTAACACAGTACAGTATTACAATGCCTACTAACACTTGTGTAAATTTTATCTTTCAAAATCATTAGCAAAAAAGAGAAGCAGAAGCTTCGTGGGCCTTAGGAAAGCTTTTCAGGCTTCTATGTGCTCTGTTGTGTGTACAGATAGCTGATAGCGTCTGTCCTTGCCAGGAAGAGCTTTCCTGTGCAGTTAAAATACGAAACATGGAATGTGAGTGACCAGGAGAGCTGGATCTTTGGTTTTTAATTCATTGTCTTCAGTATCATCATTGTACTTGTAGACTATCTTAATCTTTGGATGAGCATTATACTCATCCCATCATTTAAACCAAAGTATAGACACATCTTAAAAGATTCAGATTTTCCTAAACAACCAGAAAACTGCTTTGCACATAGGTTTTCCCATTTCAGGGTAAATAAAAAGTCTAGAACATCAAAACAGTCTTTTACTTTTAGCATAAGACCTTGATTCTCATTCATGTTCGTACTAATGAATTATAAGCATTTCAGTATCTATTTGTGTTCCATGTAAGGAAAGACAGCTGAACATATACTTCAGGGATAAGCATGTAAGTGTGCTTTCACTGGTTTGATGTGTGTGTGTGTGTGTGCGTGTGTGTGCGTGTGTGCATGAGTGTGGACACCCATGCACATGCATACACGGGAGCACTTATGAGTGTGTAGTTAGGGTACTTTGCTCTTTTGCTTTAGCTACTTAAACTTCACAGTCAAGCTATATCTGTTTTTTCTCCTCAGTCAGACCTTTTTAAACACTGTATAGGAGAACGTGATTTTAATTACATTCTGAGTGATGATACATTAAAGTCTAACAGATTCTTAGTAAGTTTTTACTTACTAGGACTATAAAACAGAATAAGATATATTATACTGCTAGTAATTTAAAAGAGAAAAAACTTGAGTTCTGTTTGTCTTTTTTTTAATATTTATTTATTTATTTATTNGGTTGTGAGCCACCATGTGGTTGCCAGGAATTGAACTCAGAACCTTTGGAAGAGCAGGCAATGCTCTTAACCACTGAGCCATCTCTCCAGCCCCCTGTTTGTCTTTTTTATAATTAAGTTTATGACAAAAGCTGTAAGTCCAGCAGTTGTTACATTTCTCTGGGCCTTGATATTTTCATTTAATCTTAGAGTGGATTCTTTTTGGAAAATCAGGGAGTTGGTATTTTTGTTGTTGTTGAGAAGGGAATGAATTTTTTAAGCACTAAAAATATTTATAGTCTTATATAAAACACTTAGGAGAAATCTGAAGGGGAGTTTTATGGGATCGTATTAGAGTGGAAGAGAAAGGCAAGAGGGTAACCAGGCTGAAAGTCTCAGCTTCAGCTGGGGAATGTAACTGGGGCAGGGAAGAGAGAAAGCCTTGCTTTTCTGAATTGGAGGTAAGCCTGCAAATGAGCAGCAAGAGGTATGGAGTCCTTCCAGAAAGATGAGGCGGCCCTGTGGTTGTGGGTGTGCAGGGGTGGGGAGGTGCGGTGACAGATCAGGAAAACGGACAGGCTTGACAGTGAAGAATTATAAGCAAATGCATCAAAGCTGGGCTTCTGGAGTCTATAGGACTGTCTGATTAGAGAAGCATTTCAGCATGTGTCCCTGACCAGTCTTCCACTTTCCCTGACTCTGGAGGAAAGGGGCAGCGATGCTTTGTAATCCTGTAACCCCTATGCGGTGGCTCTCACCTTCCATCACATGCGACCCTGTAACACAGATCGTCAAGTCCCGTTGTGCTGATGCCAGCCATACAGTTATTTTGGTTGCTACTTTATAACTGTGGTTTTGCTACTGTTATGAATTGTAATGTAAATATTTTTGGAGATAGAGGTTTGTCAAAGGGGTAGCAACCCACGAGTTGAGAACCACTACCTTTAGGGAAATTTAGAATATTGTATCTCCACTAAGGACCAGAGATAAAACTCAAATCACAATCTGTTGACGAATTTCACTAACAAAGTAGATTGCAAAGTGAGTAAAGAAAAAATTTTAAAGAAAAACATAAAAATAGCTATGCTTTACAAGGAGGAAGTAGCTGTCCTAGAATGTGCCTCAGGTGAGCTCTGAGGTGTTTCTAATCCTAAAGACAAGAATTGGGATATTGTCCTTTCTTAAAAATTAGTATATTGCCTCCAAGCAGTAGTGCTTCCCAGCACTTGGGAGTCAGAGGCAGGCAGATCTCTGTGAGTTCTAGGCCAACCTGGTCTACAAAAGCTAGTTCCAGGGCAGGCTCCAAAGCTACAGAGAAACCCTGTCTCGAAAAACAAACAAACAAACAAACAAACAAACAAACAAACAAACAAAAAAACCCTATATTGCCATGAAAGTTCTCCAAAGGCTGACCCGTGAGTTAAAGGGTCTGACCGTAACCTCTGGCCTGTTGATTGTCTGACAAGCCACCTAAGAGCTGTGTTTAATCTTGGGTTTACTGTTTTCTGTTGTCTGTTTGGTATGGTGTACATATGTTTACTAAAATCTTTTTTAGAATAAGCAATACTGTAATTCATAGAAACCATTGTGATCTAGTGAGAGTATAATGTCTGGAGTAACAAAAATATTTGAAACCATGAGAAAATTAAATACCAGGAATAAACTATAGCCAGGAAGTATTAGTGGAGTTACTAACTTATTATGTTTATTTGTAAAACTACATTTTATTTGTATCATCATTTACTTTGATCTTATGACCTTGAATTGCATCCAGCTTCATCCTAATGAATAAAAAGGGCGAAAAATATGATTTTGAACTGTTTGCAGAGTATCTCTTAAATAGTCTCATAAAAAGCTATCATAAAAATTAAGAATTCCTCCTTTTCATAAAATTATCTTATATAAAAATAAGAGATTTAACTTATTGACCTAAATAATTCTAAAATTATGCTGATTTCCTAAATTTTAGATTATAGAGTTTTTCAACATTTATTATACTGATAGAGGTTTTTTTGTTTATAAAGTTAAAGTGAGTATTGCAGAAAATAGGAGCAAAGGTGAGTGAGTGGTCCTGCCTGGATCTGCTTGTATGCAATCCTTTCTGCATTGCTGATCAGAGGCTGCTCTCTGCACTTTTGTGCTAGAGTTTGCTAGTCCAGTTTAGAAGCTATAAATAGAATCTTCCCTGCATCTCAACGTGATGTCACAGTGGCCTTGGGCCTCTTGGTGTTCATCTGTAACTGAAGCCCAACTCTTCCCGTTCCTGCACTTGTCTTACCATAGCAGACTGACTCAAAGCGGACTTTAATGAGATGATTAATTGCTGCGGATGGTGTTTAAAATCTGAGTGTTTTTTTGATGGAGCAATGCAGAATGGAGCAAGCCACGATGCTGCTCCCGTTAACCCAGGGTAGAATAATATAATAGTGTGTTCTGTTGAGTGATGTGGCTTCTGATATGGTGCTTTGTTGCTTGGATAAAAAACACCTTAATTAAGGAGGTTACTTTGAAAGTGGTGTCTCAAAATGTTCCACTTGAGTGTTTAGCAAAATATCCTTAATGATTAACCAGATATTCCCTGAATATGCTTAAAGTACTCTTTATTGTAACCATATTGTGATGCAACTGGCTACATTTTTATAATTTTTTTCTTCCAGTGTGAAAAATTCAAATTACTGTCTCCCATCATATACTGCTTATAAGAACTATGATTATTCAGAACCTGGAAGAAACAATGAACAGCCAGGCCTCTGTGGCTTAAGTAACTTGGGAAATACATGTTTCATGAACTCAGCCATTCAGGTAGGTCTTTCCAAACAGAGTGGAAATTGTGCTTCATGAATTCATTACTGCAAAAAGGATGGCGTTGTTCTGTCTTTATTTTTTTCATGTTGAAGAACTTTATGTTTTGACAATTTGTAATTCGTGGGATATTTAGGCGTGTACATGTAGCTCATGCTGCTGGTAGTAGGATTTCGACTTGCTTCCCCGTTAGGTAGCATGGTCTATTGCTATATTCAGACTAAATGTTACCTCATGCGAAACATAATTCTAAGCAGGAAACTTAAATTCCCAAAGGAGAAGCAGACAGTCCAACTCTTCTTTATGCAGTAGAGGTCTGTTGCTTTAAAAAAATAAATTCTTAAAGCTTTAATAAGGGCTTGACATTTAAAAATAGAGAAATTCATCTCTCCTTTCCCCTCCACTTTCTCTTTAACTACTTTCTCTTCTAGAGCTTATGGGTGTGCAAAAAAGAGCTGGTTACTGCTCCTTGCCCATTCTTTCCATGTAACTTTTCTTTTTCTTGCATTCTATTCATTCTTCATAGTTGTTAAATATCTATGCCTTTGATCTGAAGCAATGAAGGAAGTATATATTGAAGTAACTGTCATATCTATAAATTAGAGCAGACTGCTTCATTCTCATTTTGTTTATTTTCTGAGACAGGCTTTCACTGTGTATTCATGGGTGTCCTAGAACTCACTCTGTAGACCAGGATGGTCTCAATCTCATAAAGGCCCATCTACCTCTGCCTCCCCAGTGCTGGGGTTAAAGGCATATGCTACCACTGCTTGACACTTAATCTCTTTTTATAAATAAAATTTCTGTGTTTTTAAAAGCCCAAAGTAGGGTAGACTGTTCTTGATATTTTAACTTAATAACATTTTTGCCTTTTCTGTGAATTATTAATTTTAAGTCTAATATTTTTGTTCATATTGTAAAATTCAGTCTCCTCTACACAGGAGGTAACCTCCAAAGATAACAGAGTATGAATTGGTGAAAATACCCACAAATCTTTTAGACTAAGGATAAGTATTTATAAAGTACATTGTCATTGATCCAGCTGACTAATAAATTGACCCTTCGTTTTATAACTTCTTGCACAGTTAAAGTTTAGCTAAACTATCTAGACCAAGAGTTGGCAATAATTTTAGAACTAGACGGTTCAGGGAACATAGTCAATTTCTGACTTAGTGGGGCCATTTCAGAAGTTGCCTATCTATCAAGCAGAGGCTGACTAGCTTAGTGAACTCTTCCTGAGTCCTCTGCATGAGCATTGGGTTGACAGGCAAGCCATTGCACCTGCTAAGTCAATCTAAGTGAGACTGCCCTGTTCAGCTAGAATTGGAGTTAGTTAATTTTTGTTTTCTTCTTCTGATTGCAATTAATTGGTAGCTCCTGGTCGTGTCTTTTAACATAGTTCAGTCTGACCATGAGGATGCTGGTTTGTAAACTTTGAGTGTTCACCAAACACTCCAGCAGCGACTGTGTGAAGTAGTGGATATTATTTCATACTTGTGTCTTATTGTAGCTGAAAACTATACTTCCTCTAAAACAAAATTCTCTAAAATAAGCTGGGAAAGGGGAAAAACCATGTTTTTTTCTTTCTTTATTCTTATGAGTATTGGTGTTTTGCCTGCTTGTATGTCTGTGCACCATGTTTCTGCCTGGTGCCCACTAGAAAAGGGCATTGAGTCCCATGCGACTGGAAGAGCAGCCAGTGTGCTGAATTCACAGAGGCGTGTCCCCAGCCCCAATTATTGTATTTATTTTTTAATATAAATGCAGAATCTCAAAGGTAGGGCTTTACTTTGTTCTTTTCAGGGTTTACTCAGGTATTTTTTTTCTTTGTAAGTTTAAAATCGAAGCCCACTCATGAGCTTCCAAACATTGAAAAATTTCTGCTGCTGCTGCTGATTTTTAATATAACATCTTCCAGTAATTCAGTAATCAAAAAACAGTGATCATTATATAAAATGTTGTAACTGTTAATAACCTACAGAAGTGTGTGAAAATTAGACTTTCTTATGAGAATGAGTTATGCTTGGCAGTGAGTGACCAATCTTCCAAATTACTCAGTGCAGTTACTCAGTCCTCTACAGACCTGGAAGCAACTATTAACAGAAGCCCCTGTGGTAGCGACTAAGCACGCAGAGAACCTGTTTGCATCAGAGGCACTCACCTTGCAGACACTGGACAGGATTGTTTTTCATGCTTTCCTCCTTTCTATTTGGGCAAAGGAGATGATGTGTCTCTTCTTGTAGAGACAGGACAGTGAGGAAGGAGAACCTGTGGTCCCAGACAGGTGATTTTAGGAAACACTGTATCTGTAGTACACTTGTGAGAATTTAATATTTACAGCTGGAGGAGGAATATATCTCTAAAAGAATGTCCTGCAGTGTGTGGCTTCACTAACAGGGATTTTTTTTTTGTCATGAAAACATGTCTTCATCTCAGCTGAGGAGAAAGTGTGTAACTTGTCTGTTCTTGAGTCTCTGCTAATGAGGAAATTTCTCTATAACCAGTGTTCTTATTAACTGATGGAGACTTAAATGTCTTGTCTATTCTTAACTCATGTCATAATAGAAGGATGATACATGGTTATAGATCATAGGGACATTGTTTTAAGGATCATAAATTAGTGCATCAGATTCTAAAATACAGACTTACTTGTGTATTACAGGGGCTAACACCAGCACCGATTTCCAGGTACAGTCAGTTCTCCGTACCCATGGGTTCTGCATCCAGTCAGCCTACTCTACTGCATATGTATTTAGCATGTATTTTTTGTCATTATTCCTGAAACAGTGCAGTGTAAAGGAGCTGAACAGCATTTGCATTGTATTGCTGTGTATAAGTAATATGAGGATAGAAAATTACAAAGTATGCCAGAGAATACATAGTTACATGCAGAATCCCATTTTATATAAAAATTTTATATAAAAGATTTGAGCCTCCACAGGTTTTGTATCCATGGATATTTAAGAACTACTATATACTTCCTTACTTACTGGGTGCTACCATAATGGTTCCGTCTCTATTAACAGCAGTTAGCAGTAGAATTAAACTGCAGTATCTTGATTTTTTTTTAGTTACTTTAATGTAAGAAAAGTTTGTCTCTAAATATTTTTCCACTTTAACTTGTGTGTATGTGCACATGTGTGTTAGAGAACAACATCAGAATCCGTTCTCTCCTTCTACCATATGGATTCCAGGGATCAAGCTGCACTGTCAGGCTTGGCGGCAGGTGCTCTCACTTGCTGGGCCATCTCACCAGCTCCTTGTCTATAATTTATATTGGGAACTAGAGAATCTGTACCTATAAAAATAAAATGAACAAAAACTGGCTCCAGCATTCCTCCGTTAATATAACTTATTTGCTTAATATAAAAAGGTTTAAGCTGAATTCCTTTACCAACGCATTCCAACATCAGTCAGTATGGTTTTCAGGAAGATTTAAGTTCCAAATTTAGATTCTCTTTTTTTCTGAAAGTAAATTATGGTTACAACATTTCTTCCCTTTCCTCCTCCCAGTCCTTCTTATGTGCAACCCCCACTCCCTCTTTGTTTCTTTGTTGCTGTTAGTGAATTATGTGTGGATGTAAACAAGTATAAAAATACAACCCGCTCAGTCCATTCAGTGTTACTTGTTTGTGTATGGTTTCAGCGCTAACAGGCTGAGAGCTCATCCTTGACTGAGACTGTTTCTCCAGTCTCAGCATTCCTTAGTGTCTGTAGCTCTTTAGCTAGGAGTGGGGCCCCATGAAATTTCACCCTGCCTTGCTAGCTTGTCTATTGGTCATTGGCCAAGTCATATTTAGGCAGCCATGTTGTTAAGGTGTCATGGATAAAGCTTCCTTGTTATTTCTGAGAGACACATTCTCAGCAGATTCCGAGGTCCTCTGCTCTCAGAATCTTTCTGACCCCTCTTCCATAATCAGCCCTATATTCTAAATTGCATGTTGGTATTATCAGATAATAAAAATGTTATAGATTTGGGTTGGCAAATTCTTGAGAGAGTGAAAACCGTAATACTTTGTCTTTTGCCAATTTCTTTTAACTGGATACATTTAAATTTAAATTCTAGTTCAGGCTATGCTTGTTGATAATTTTTTCTCTTTTAATCCCTGGCTGTCTCCTCCTCCCCCTCTCCATCCCTCCCTTTGTTCTTGAGACCATTTTGTTCACAACAAATAGTTTGTGATTTTGCTTTTACATGTAATCAGTTGATTTCAGTATTTATGTATAGTTTATGTAGAAACCATTTACAAAATAATATCACTATTTTACAGTGACCTATAAACTGTAAATTTGGAGCAGGAAAAAGGTTAATGAATTGATTACTAGAATCCCTGTTCAGTGAATCATATCTACAAATAAGGTACTAGCTCTCAAATAAACCCATAGTAAGACAGTCTGAGGTTGAATTAGGTCTTTGAATAATAGTAACAAGTTTTATCCGTATGCTCCAGGCTATTTTTATATCATTTTTATTTTCTTAACTTCTCCCTAGAAGTCAATAAGGTATACCTAAGTATCTCTTTGGTAGATGGATAAGTAAAGTTGAGCTGAGCTCTTATTCAGAACATTCTGTGTGTGTGTGTGTGTGTTTTGTTTTGGGGTGTTTTTGTTTTTGTTTTTAAGTGTGCTCTAATCAGAAACTGAAGAAATGCCTAAGCAGTTAAATGCACTGTAGAGGTCTAAGTCCTCCAGAAGGAGGTGCCCAGGACCTACGTGGAGGCTCACAGTCATCCTTTACTCTAGTTCAGGGAACCTGAAACCTACTTGTCCTCCATGAACATGAGACCTCCCCAATACACATGTATACTTGTAGGCAAAGTACTCATGCGGATAAAATAAAGATAATTTGTTAAAATTATGCTAATCAGATGACAGGAAATTCTGTTAGCACCTTCCATTTTGTTACAGTAAATTACATGTAACAAACTTGACCTTTTTAAGAATGGAGTGTAAAGCTCAGTGGTGTTAAGGGTCTTCACACAATTGTGTAATCATATTGCACACATGTCTATTACGCTTAAAAGACTGTAAAATTCACAGGAGTTCCCTAAAATAACACTCTTGTTTTAAGTCATCATAGCAGTTTCCTTGAAAGTTATATCTACACATAATCATTTGATCATAAGCATGGTCAGTTAACAAACTCAGTAGTTATTTCAGGTAAGCTACACTTGTGATGTCATTTATTAATACTCTACAAATATTTAAGTCCTGTTGAGTATGCTTTACTCTGGTAGGTACTAATTATACCGTGACAAACAAAACGGTTTGTTCTGTCGGGTGATAGTCTAGTAGGGGGAGATGAGTACTAAAGTCCATCATAAGTTAGAACACGCATCGTGAGGAGGAGAAATGAAATGTTATTATAACTCTGATAGCTGATAGCTCTGATAGAGTCCTGATAGCTCTTAATTTATCCTGAGTGTCATGCTTCTCAGACATTCACATTTGAGCTGTGGCCAAAGAGTAGGTGTGACACAGGCAGGTGTGGATTGAAGTTAGAGGGAATAGAGTATAAAGTCCCTAAGATGCACCATGTTTGAGGAACCAAAAAGTGCTGTGAGGTAGTAATAAGTGAAGTGTGCAGTGAGGACAGATGTACATATAAAAAAGACCAAGCCAGATGACGGAGAATTCTGTGAACAGAATTATCTGTGAACGAGTTACAAAGATACTCACAGTTTCAGACTTCCAAGTCTTATTTCTTAGCTGTTTTCTTTGTTTCTACTCTGAATCCTGCCTGTGAAATTTCCTTAAACCTAAGGAAACTCTTTCCTGTTCCTCTGACCGTTAACACTACCTTTTCATTTGGCTTCATCCTGGGCACAGAGAAGGTGGCTCCTTGAGTAAACTGTTTGCCATGCAGGCTTGAGGACTTGTTGGTATTCCCCAGCACCTAAGTGAGATGCTGGGCATGTAATCCCATTGCTGGGAAGCAGGGAGATGAGGATCCCGAAGGTGAGCTCCAAGTTCAGTGAGAGTCTCTGTCTAAAAAGATAAGATGGAAAGCAACTGGGGAGATATCCATGGTGACCTTGGGCCTCCACTGATATGTGTGTGGCTGGTTGTGCACATATACACACACACACACACACACACACACACAACATAGTTTGTCCTTAAAACCATGCAGAGTCCTATATCATGTAGGCCTGATGCATTATATCCCACCATTTTTCAAATTTACTTTATCTGTAATGATTCACTGGACCAAACATGCTTCTGCTTTATGTCTGTGATAATCTTCCTTTAAGTGTCTGCGTCTTTCCCCTCTGACTTCGCTAGGTCTCTAACAGCCAAGAAGAAGGCCCTTGCCCAAGCACCCTATAGAAAACAGTAACTGCTTTCCTCACATTCTGAGTGCAGCTCAGGACCATCCCATCTGCGTGCTATTTGTATTTAAGGGGCTTTTGTTCAGCTCTCTTCTCTTTTTCCTAGCTCACCCAGGTACTGTTAGTTACCACTAATCCCTAGACCTGGAATAGCATCTCAGATATAGAGAACACCAAAATTAAGGAAGGATAAAAGAAGTTCTAAGTACCTCTAGTTTCTGTCTCTTACATTAAAGTAATGAATATTAACACTGACAAAATTATAGTAGTGGAAAAGAGGTAAATATAGAGCTACATTTGGGTAGAGAGAAGATTACGAATTAATTTTAGGTGTTTGTTTCATTTTGCTTTATGAAAACTACAGGCAAATAACCATAAGTAGCCAAATATTCTTGTTTGAGAGTGTAAGTCAGAAGTCTAAAATGGAAAAAGGAAATATGGTACAGATAGTAGTTAAAATCATAAAAGCTGTTGCATCTAAAGAGGACATCTTTAGAAGCCCTACAGTATTTTATTGAGGAAAGGCACTTAGGTTTGGTAGGAGAAAAAAAGAATTGTGAATACAAATATTTTCTAGATTTTTGTAATGAATTATTTTATCTCCAAAAAATAGCATCATTCTTAGGATTAGAATGGTGTGATTGGGGGCTTATTTGGGATCATGCGGCACTAATTTAGAATGACATTAATTCGTTAATTTGAGTTTTTCCAAGCAATGTTTACTTATGTGGTACATGAAACAAATTTACTAAATTCATCTAGAGAAAAATGAGCAAAGTTCAACTGAGAAGAGGGCAAAGCAACCAAGAAAATAAACTAATTGTTTTACTAGTTACTTTATCAGCTGAGAAAAAATATCCATTAAGTATCTATTACAGACTCATACAAACAAAAGACAATACCTGTCTCTGGACGTTCATGGTCTATTAAGTGTAATAGACTTAGGAATACCAAAGGTATATCAGAATACATGATCTACATAATATTTTGAGTATAAAAAAGCCATCAGAAAATAAGTGGTGCTTTACTAAGAAGTGGATATTTTATTTTATTTTATTTTACTGCTTTTAGTGCTGTTGATCAGACTCAGTGCCATGCACGTTAGGCAGGTCTCTACCACACTTCAGCAGATAGTGCCTTTTGAGTTAGCTTTTTAATTTATTTTGTAGAGAACATTACTATTCATCTTGTTTCAGGTTATCTATCCTGCGATACCATAGCAAGATATTACCAGAGCTACAAACATTACCTCATGTCTTATTCCTGTTTTATTTCTTTCATAAAAATCAAATCTAGGGCTGGAGAGATGGCTCAGCGGTTGAGAGCATTGCCTGCTCTTCCAAAGGTCCTGAGTTCAATTCCCAGTAACCACATGGTGGCTCACAACCATCTGAAATGAGGTCTGGTGCCCTCTTCTGGCCTTCAGGCATACACGCAGAAAGAATATTATATACATAATAAATAAATAAATATTTAAAAAAAATCAAATCTACTTTACCACAGCGAAAGCTCGCCATTCATGTACTCAGTGTGTGTTAGAATCCCGTCCATCCTATTGATACTTTTTCACATGTTGAAATGCTTAAAAAAAAAAGTCACATAAAATATTTAGCATAATTTACACTGGTTATTTATAGTATCTCTGTTTTATACCTGATTTTGTGTTTACTAGATTTGACTGCCTCAGTTTTGCTGACATTGATGTAATAGAAGGGTTATGAGTAATTGCTAAGAGTTTTTCTAAATAATACATATTTTGTCAGGAGAATTATTTCAGTGTTTGTTTTTCAAAGAAAACATTATTACTTCATAGGAAAAGCCTTCTGAGAGAAATAAAATGTAATTCCAGATTCCTTTTATTCATAACTGTATTATCATTGAATGTTATACTAAAAATAATAATGCATGTGTCGTAATTACCCTGCCACCTACCTGGAGTCTGCACACTTTCCCAGCCTATGTCTCCATTGTCCTTTACTTAAACTTTCTTTCTTCACTATTTTTTCAGCTTTATATACAGGTCTTTAAAATTTTTTGAGGATAGGACTAGGAGGACCCATGACCTTGAAAAGAATAGTCTGCTCCTTCCACTTTGTCATTGCTATTTTGGAGTTCTCATTATACTGTGAGCTGTCAGCTAAGTTGCATGGGTAAACACATGGTTTTTCAAGCCATACTGCCAGGATTCAAATTGTAGCTCTGCCCCTTTATAATTGTATCACCCTGGAAAGAAATTTCATAGTTTCTTTATCTGAGAGAAAGAGCTTAAGACATACTTGACACATGAATAGTCTGTGTCAGCTGATAGTAGTCGGATACTCCTTCACAGAAATTACCTTTTGTTCTTTATTGCCCCCTTACCTTTGAAATTTTAATATCTATTTATATACTGACAAGTCCCAAATCTGTCCCAAGTATAATTCTCCCTCCTGAGTTTCAACCTTAACATAGAAATGTTCAGTGAATATTTATGCCAAGGTAGCTTACAAATGTCTCAGAAGTAACATGTCTATTAACTCTGGCCCTGACCCTTTTTTGGTTAGTTGATTGTCGTGTGACTGACCTAGAACTTTCTGTTTAGACCAAGATGACTCTGAGCTCACAGCAGTCCTGTCTGTCTCCTGGGTGCTGGGATTGTTGGTACATACCAAAACATTGGCTTTTCTTATACTTTGTGCTAGATAACCACTAACTCAAGACAAAACCTGAGACTCACAGTCCCAAGCCCTGTTGACTACATCTTACATGCACTTACATTGGTCGTTTCCTCTACATGTGCACTATTTCAGTACTCAGCTGCTCTTATGATGGGAAACACCAAAATATATCTACAGGTCATCTCTCATGCATCATTTATCATCTTCCAGGCCATTCAGTATACTGCTTCAAAATTCATTGTTAATTTTTTTTAGATAACCTAAGAATAAAATTTAAATTGTAACCAGCTTATCTCTTTAGCCAGATCAGTCTAAAGGTCTTCGAGTTCTTAGAATTTATGCTGTGTCAGATTTCTTTGTCTACACTTTGAGCGCTCCCCGTCCTGTCCCGTTCTACTGAACGACCTACAGTGGTCATTGTGAAAGCAGAGGCTGTTGTTAATTTCTTTTATGTCTTCAGGATTTGGTATGGTACCAGATAATAATAATAATAATAATAATAATAATAATAATAATAATAATAATACTAGCACAGTGTTTCTCTCAGCTTCTGTCTTGTCTGTGGTGTCACTGATGGTCAGTGATGGAAGAGTTTCAGAAATTATAAGAGATCAAAGTCTTCTGTGTCAATTTGATAGAGTAATTTTATACTTTTGTAATAATCAGACATGGTTTTTTATATGGTGTTTTTAATTTTTTTAATTTTGTTTGACAAAAGTGCCAATCTTTAGTGATTTGGAAGGGTTTTTTTGTTTTCAAATGATCACTCCACAAATTGGTTTGAGAAATACTGCATTAGAAAAAAGTCATTTACTAGACATGTACTTGACTTGTACCTGAGTAGTAGTATTTCTAGAGCTGCAAAAGAACTACAGAAGAGCTCAATAATTTAAAGAGAACTCTGACATACAATAGTTAACGCCTTGCAGTTGAAAGATGAAAGCATTATAAACAAATATTATGTAGACATTATAGTTTGTGCCCCACAAATGTAACCAATGTGATTACAAATGGGTTGGATTGCCTTGTTGGTCACAACATGACAGGCTGGACCATCACTGCATTGCAAGGAATCTCCCTAAGAATGTCACTCTTCCAGAATATTAGTCCTACCATTATAGTTCTTTTGAAATTCTGGTTTTCAGTGATAAATACTTGTGGAATAATTGCTTAAATTTTTTCTTACAAAAATAATCTAATGCTTCATAATTCATGTTATCACATAATACTTCTGTTTATTGTCAGTGCAGGCGTCTTGTAATGAGTTGGGACATAGAAGTTCATGACTTCATTGTTTCTCTTAACAAGTATAATGATGTTTTTTCCCATTCCATGCCGTTGAACGTTAAAACAGTTAACAAATCACACAATTCTTAATATTTATCTAAAAATGTTTCTGTACTGAACATTATGGAAAAGGAATAAATACTGAAAAAATTAAGAAACCATTATTTTCTTAATTCCTTTTTCTATTCTTAACTCCTTTTTCTATCTTGCTTACAAAAAAAACATTTAGTGTCTCAGTCTTAATGAGTTAAGAGGTCATTTCACGTTAAAATGAATTAGTCGGCTTTGAAAATAAGTAGAGCTTACACTTTGTTAAAATTATTTGAACCTTATGGTTTTTATTTGTTTTCATAAAATATGTAAATAGAAATCACTAATGAATAGCCTATTGCTAAGAATGGTTTTAATTAGCTAATTGCTGTGGAGGCCTAGAAGTGTTAAAACTTGATTAAAATACTCCATACCTAAAGTCTGTAATAGCCTCATTGGTAGTGTAGTTCATCACAGACTTGTACATATGCATTCAGAAGGAATCTTCTATTCAATTTCATGTGCTCTTCAATATGAATATTCAGTTTCTTGTGCTGTTCAAAAGAATTATGACAACTTTTTTAGATAGTGACATCCATAGTTAAAGAATGTACTTGCTATAAGTAATCTGTAGGGTAAATATATACTTTATAGTAAGGAAGGGGCATACTTACTTAAGTAATATTTTTGATAAATTTAGGATTATCCTTTCTAAATGTTATAGATGAAAGAGGAGGAAAGGGATTAATATTTCTTTGCTATCTAACAAAATGTATGTCATCATTTGTCATACTTCCAGAACTTTGATGATAATTTTTTATTGGATTTGATACAACGTGAAGAAACACCATGAGGAAGGAATAAAGTGAGACATTCAGTGAAGTTTGGTTTCATCCCTATCATAACCCTAGGAGTTGCACTATCAATGATGGTGTAAAAAGAGCATCCTTACCTGACCAGAACACTCCCTTTGAGTATGTGTTCACTAGGCTGGATGTGGTAGCAGGCTCTTGTCATTATGTAGGAGGCTGAGGTAGAGAGACAGATATCCAGGCCACCCTGAATCGTAGCCAGACCTCAAAAAGATGAAACAGAGTGAAGTAGGGGAGTAGGCAGAGGAGGGGGTTTTTCTTGTATAAGATCCCAGTGTTTTCAGTAGAGGTAACTCATACCTTATTGACTGCTTGAATGGGGGGGGGGGGGGGGGATAGCTAGAGCAAGAAATAAATGAAGAAAAGTATATCTGCTTTTATTTGCCAAATTTGTTCTCTTTTGAAAAGCTTGGAAAATATAAAGCTAAAAGAGCCATAATTGTATTTGCTTCACAAAGTAAGTTTGTAGGGATCCTTAGAATTTATGTCAAGGGTGTTGAGATCTTAAATTTCTAGAAGAAATTTTAAAAAAATAAAAGTATCAAGTTATTAAAAGACTCATTTTTTAATCACCTTGACAAAGCCCTATGTGTGCAGCTCATCACATGGATGCTTGCCTTAGACTTCCCAGTGGCTGCTGTCTGGGTGAAGAGCTGCAGGCAGTTATTTTGGTAAGAACAGAGTGCCATTCAAAATGCTCATAATGTTGTCACAGCAGGGAGGACAACAGTTGACACAAAAATCAATTGAAGTAAAAAAGGAGTCTTCAGTCACTGCACTTAAAATTTAGAAAACGTTACCTGAGAATATTCTAAAATGGTTGTAAGCATATATTACTTGGGGTTTTATTTTAAAATCATAAGAAAATAAAAGCAAGTCCCTTATTGGGATTGGGTTTTTATTTTCAGTTTGAAGGAGTAGCTGTTTTTTAAAAAGTGTTGAGTGACATTCATTTTGATTAGTTACAGAATAAGTTGCAAAACTCAAAAGCTTTAGGTAATGAAAAATTAAGTGTGTTTTCTTTCCTGTTCTAGTTACCGGTTTACTAAAGTAGTGAGCATACATGAGCACTTGAGAATTGGGCTACTGGAGCACCTGAGCAGAGAGGGAGTGGTTCACATTCAGCTTTACAAAAGACAACTTTCTCTTTTTGAAGGGGATTACTTTGACTATTTTCCAGGTACTGGGGAAATTCCAGATTCATTGCAAGTTATGGGATGGCTATTAATTATTCATATGTTGGTTTTACACTCGGTTTGGGTTGTATAGTAAGATTTTGAGTTCTTCAGTTTAATCAAAAAATAAATAAAATAGAAGTTTATTAAGACTCAAAATAAATCACCTAAAAGTTTTTTCAGAGAATTCAGGAGACATAAGTCTCACTGGCCAGAACATAACTTAGTGACAGATTAAGTCTTTATTTTCAAATACTAATGTACTTATGAAAGGATATGTGTGTGCATATAGCTATAGCAAGAAATATTAGGTGCAGTGCATCCGTCATTTAAGTAACTAAACATTTCACATAGTATTCTAGTTTTTAGAATGTTGGGCTAAGTTTTAGATAATTCTTTATAAAATACCTGAAGTGTTCTGTATTTATTTTACTGTTCTTGAGGGTTGCAGAGGATAAAGTTCTATTTACATTGAACCATATAGCAGAGTGCCCAATGGGTGAGACATTTGAGTATCTAGAATTCCAGTAGAATTTTTGCTTGGTTCCTGGCTAAAGATTTAGAAAAATAGTTTTAACTTATATAGATGTAGTTTTGTAGATACTGAGGCTTTGACAGTCATCATTTTCATTCTGAAGCTTACATAATGCCTCTTTAAGCCTTAAGAGGACTTTTTGAGCTGGGCTGTGGTGACACACATCTTTGATCACAGCCGTCAGGAGGCAGAGGCAAGCGGATCTCTGAGATCAAAGGCTAGCCTGACCTACAGAGCAAGTTCCAGGACATCCAGAGCTACACAGAGAAACCCTGTCTCAAAAAAAAAAAAAAAAAAAAAAAAAAAAAAACTGGATTTTTTGGACATATCTAGCTTTTGGATAAATATTATTATAAGCAGGTGTAAGTTGTGTCCTTTTGTGTCTCTTCCTCTCCTAATGTTCTAAGGACCATTTCTGGTCTCTACTTGATACTGTCATTCAGCTAACACTTTCTTGAGCTATTCAGCCAGCATTGTGCTAGATCTACCGCGGTGACTAACACATTGATGCTGTCAGCGAATTGGAAGTACAAAGTTCTCCCTGAGGAAGGATAAATACTAATTACCCCTTGGTAGACTAAGGTGGGGCACTGTGTGTGAGAGAGCTCTCCAAGGAGTGCACGCAAAGGCTTGTTCACTACATTAAACTAAGGGGTTATAGTAAGACTCCGAATTTAAATTGAATAATAATAAATTTGCAGTTTCCAGTATAAAATATACAAGCCCCTTTGAGAAACAGATATTGAGCAGTCATTTCTCACTGTCATTTGTTTTTCTCCCCCGTATCATGTATTTATTTCTAATTAGTTCTTTGGGAATTTTGTACCATGTGTTTTGATCACGTTCACTCTGCTCAGCCAACTCTTCCAGATCCAGGAACTTTGTGTCGATTCTTTTTTCATTGTTTGTTGGTTAAACTCATTCAATCCAATTTATGTTGCGCTTATATTTCTGAATGTGTGGCCTGCCACTTGTCAGGGACTCTCTCTTAGAGAAGACTGTCTCTCCTTCCCTAACAGTTATCAGTTGTCCCTAGCTCCTTGGCTACGGGTGACACTTACTGTCCACCTCCATCTCCATGCTGGGATTTGGTGTGCCTTTGCTTGCCTGAGTCTTGTTCATGTTGTCCTGTGTCCATCACCTTTCTGACTGTTTCTCCTCATCAGGAACTTGCTATAATAGCTTTTATACTCAACCTTGAGTTGTCTCCCATCACTCTGTCATGAAAGCCAAATTAGTAAAGGCAAAAAGATTACCATATATACACCAAATATGAAATTTAATTATTCATCCTTAAATTTCTGTTGCTCTTGACAATATGTTACACTGTTAGCTTGTATGGAATCAGTTTTTAAATATTTAAATATAGAAATATTTAACCTGGTTGCTAAGTACCTTACCTATTCATTAACATAAGTTGTTTACTTTTTCCTCTTTTGCATTGAGTTGAAGATACTATTAAGAATCTCTTTTGTGCCAGGTGGTGGTGATGCACCTTTAATCCCAGCACTCGAGAAGCAGAGGCAGGCAGAACCCTGTGAGTTCAAAGCCAGCCTGTTCTATAAGAGCTAGTTCCAGGACAGTCTCCAAAGCTACAGAAAAACCCGTCTCAAAAAACAATCAAACAAAAAACCCTTTTGTCTAGTCTCTGCTTTATTACTTTATTTTTAATTAGTATAGATATTTGTACATGATAGTAATTTCATAATGGCATTATCAAGCATGGTATTACTTTATCTTTAATATCATCTTCAAAAAATTTCACCTTCGTTTGAGGAACAAACTCTAAACCCAAATATAATGAAAACAAAACATGGCTTAAGATTTTTATGATTTTTTTTTCCCATACTGGGAAAGCTGAGGGAGGAGCATCAGGATTTCATATTCAGTTTGGCTATATAATAGAACCATATCTCAGAAAATATTATATGCATGTGTGTCTTAATATCAAATCATTTTTTCATATTTGGGCCCCATTTTATTATAAATAATGAGAAGATCTAACTTTCTTGATTTTGATATTTGACAGAGTCAGGTGGCTGAATGTAAGGAAATAAGTGCATTTACTCATACATGCATCTGGTTTTTCATATAATGTGCTCATATATGCTTTGGTTTTGCTAACAACGACCATATATGTTAAGAAATTAAAAGTTTTACTTAATTGTACAGTCAAGGACATGTTTAGGTTACATACGATACGAAAGACTGTTAGTCCATATTCTATTATCTAGTATTCCTAGTATCTTTTAAGTCTAAGAGGGTAATTTCCTCATTTAAATATAGAGAAACATGTGCACGCGCACACACACACACACACACACACACATTAAAAAGGAGTTATTCTTTAGAACATTATGTGCAGTGGCAGCCAGTCTAAGCATCCTATTTCAATCATCAAAGGCTTTTTCATTTTAAGATAACATCGTATGAAAACACTAAATGATACAATAATTTCACATCAAACAGCAACACAACCTAGCTTAAGAAACTGTCTGCTGCTTTTCTCCCCAAAACATGGGTTGAATGGCACCTGTGACACAGAGACACTTGGATGCTTGACCTTAATTCTATCTTGAAATGTGTACCCAAAGTTATAGTAACTGGTCCTTACTTGATTTAAAGAACACAACTTGTAAATGTACCGATACTTGGAAGATTAGAGAAATTTCTGACATCACTTAGAATTTAAGCTAATGTTATTTGTGTAATTAGTAACATGGTTGGCTAGCTGTTGGATCTCTGTATTCATGTGATTTTATAAGTTGTTAGAGAAACAGAACTATGACATCTCCATAAGTAGTCCAGGCCCCTACGTGTTAAGAGTATTTGTATTTCATTCTTTAGTGTGGCGGTACTGTTCAAACTGACTTGTGTCCCTGTGAAAATAAGAACTAGTCTAGAGGATCAGAACAGGTTCACTGCAAAGCCAAGAGAAAGCTCAGACATAAAGGTGAAATGGGTTCAATACATATTGTCCTTTTGCTTTCATCCTTGGGCTTTTAGGGTGCTTTTGAAGTCATTCATTATAAGCAAATATATACTTACCACATGTGCTAAGATTTTATTAGACAGAAATTGAATACTCTGTTAAATAATGAGAGAAAGGAATAAAAACTGAGAGAATAAATTAGTAAATACAGGCAAAACATTTTATTAAACATATGTATTTATTATGTATGACCAGTGCCAAGTGATATATTCAGTGCTGAAGATTACAGATATGAAAGTTACAGCCCATATGACATAGATTAGCAACGATGTTACAATATATGTAAAACCAGTGCTATAGTGAAAGTGAACTGAGCAGTGTGCAAGCCCAGCAGGAAACATTGTTGAGGATCTGAAAACACATACCCGGCAGGATACCCAGATCTCATTTAGATGATGGAGCTAATAAGGCATGAAGATAGGTTTCAGATAGGTGAAGTTGTGCACATTAGGTATCGAGAAGAAGCATGGAAGTTAAGAGACTGTCAGTGAACAAAGTAATTAAAGGCATTGTCGAGGACATAGATGAATAAGAGACTTGTCTGAGAATTGGTGTTCTAGTATGACTGTAAGAAGTTATTAAAGGGTTGTTTTTTATTTTTCAAGACAGAGTTTCTCTGTGTAACAGACCTATCTGTCTTGGGACTCACTTTGTAGGCCACACTGGCCTCGAACTCACAGATATTATCCTGCCTCTACCTTCCAAGTGCTGGATTAAGGGTGTGTGCCGCTACTGCCGAGCCTTTTTTTTTTTTTTTAAGATTTATTTTTTATAAGTACTCTATCTACTCATACAACTTTATGTCAGAAGAGGACATCAAATCTCACTATAGATGGTTTTGAACCACCATGTGGTTGCTGGGAATTGAACTCAGGACCTCTAGAAGAACAACAGCCAATGCTCTAAATCACTGAGCCCTCTCTCTAACCTGTTAAAGGTTTTATAGCAAGGCAGTAACATAATTAAACATAGTTAAAAGACCACTGGTAGAGAGTTAAAATTTTTTTTGTATTTGGAAGGTCTTATAAGTTAAGAATACACATGAGCCGGGCAGTGGTGGTGCACACCTTTAATCCCAGCACCGAGGAGTCAGAAGTAGGCAAATCTCTTTGAGTTCGAGGGCAGCATGGTCTCTCTACAAGAGCTAGTTCCAGGACAGACTCCAAAGCTACACAGAGAAACCCTGTCTCAAAAAAAAAACAAAACAAACCATGAATAACTTAGTAAAAATAAAGTTCAGAAATTATTCATGTTTGCACCACTTACTTTTTAGCAATTTAGAAACGCTATAAATTTGGTTTTTTGTATAAGTATAATAATTAATTATCGTAACCCTGACCAAATCAAATAGAAGATTTGGAACTAGTGCTAGTTGTTATATATTGCTGTGACTGCCTCTTAGCCTAATTTTCTGTTTTGTGTTGATCCTACTTGTGGTAAATCAGAGGATGCTGCAAGGTGGCCACATCTGTGTTCTGATGTGTTCTCTATTGCCTGACCCTTCCTCCAGTGCAGGGTTTATAATTGAAAGTAAAATGTCCTACAAAAGAAGAAAATGAAACTCAAGTGGAGTATAAGATTTTTGAAGCATAAAAGGACTTGAGAACAAGCAGGCAGTATTCTTTCCCTTCCTTACTGTCTACATTATAAACTCCCTATGTATTTCTCTCTTACAACAAAGCCTGTACTGTAGGCAAACGTAAATGACTCTAAAGACCTGCAGAGCCCAACCCGGATCATAAAATAATGACTAAACCTAGTAGTGGTCAGTAATCATAGTTGTTCTAGAGACCAAGACAAGAAATGAGAAGTTCAAGGCCTGTTTGTGATACAGAATGAGTTCAAGGCCAGCCTGGGCCACTGAAGATCTTGTCTCACAACCAGAAGTGCAGTGCAATAAGAGCACGGGTGGAGCTCAGCCATAGCAGGTGTCCATATTCTCAAGCCTCTTAGATGAGCTAGGAAGAGGGGAGGATCTGACAGTGAGCTCCAGCCGGGATACTAATACGTTTCCACCTTCATCTTGAGGGGTGGGGCTAGACTACCAATTTAGACTACATTCAGATTTTATAGATAATTATGATTACTTAGCAAACATAAGTTGATTTTTTAAAAAAAAACGAGTATCATAATTTACTTGAAAGAACTAAAAGTAGAATATGCCTGCCTAGTCTTTTGACCAGACTACATAATATGCTCTTAATTTAAATTACCTGTATGAACCCAGCAAGCTGAACCTTTCAGAGCTCCAAAGCCGATTTAACTTAGTTGCACACTATTTCTCCAAAGCTTTGATTTCCATGAATATTGATTGACACTCTGAACAAAGTGGTTTTTTTAAAAAATTACATGCAAGCAGCGGTTTCTTATATAGCACTTTTGTCACTGGACTCCAAGACAAACGGATATATATGGCCGTTTGTACGACTTACGTGATTGTATGTGTATGTGACACATTGCATATTCAAACATTTCTTAATAAAGTAACTTGGCTCTTACTGAGGTCAGATTATATACATCATCAGTTTAAAATTATTCTATCATAAGGTAAAATATTAGGGGAAGATGTGTTTCTACCATCTTTAAAAATTTTTTTCTTCAGGAATTAATTCAGATTAAGAGTGGAGAACTTTTGCAGCTTTTATTTTTTCATAAAAGAAAATTGGATTGTTATTAGAGCTATCAAAGAACACACCCAGGGTCTGCCTAAAGTTTGTCTTCCTAGGTTACTACTGGTCAGCACTACCCTTTCTAAACACTGCTGCCAGCCACACGACAGGTTTGAAAACTGTTCTTTTATGGTAAGGCACTGGCTGCAGAAGCAGTGAGTACAGTTGTCGTCCTGGTATCCATGAGGTATTGGTCTGAAAACCCACAGACACACAGAGTGTTTTCTGTTATGTGGCTTATATTACCACATACCCTGAGTATCTCCTCCTGTAGATTTCCAGTCATCTCTGGCTTGCTTATAATGCCTTTACATTGTCCTGACTAAAAAGTGATGACAAGAAACAACTTTGGTCAGTGTGAATGTGGTTTTTTTTTTCCTCCAAATGTTTTCTTATTTTTAATTGATTTGAGTCCATGGATACCACGAACCATCTGTACCTCTTTTAAGTGATTTTTTTTTCGCGTGCACACTATCTCAGTTTTTACCTACTCAGGCTAATTTGCAGGTGCCTGGATGATTAGACAATCCATAATTTCTACCAATCAAGTAAAAGAAGGAAAGAAAACTCTGAGCTTCTCTCCCAGTTATCAGGTAGTTTGGTGTGGTTAAAATTAATGCAGATTTTGCAGCAACAAACATTAGTATTTTTATTTAATTTAAGTAAATGATTGAAAGCTTGGGAAATGAATAATATGAGTGCCTCATTTGAGTGTTTGACAGTTACCATTGATTTTTTTCTGTATGTGTTATGGTAAATTGATGTTTTTAATTGTGTATGTGGTTACCTTTACTTTAAAATATATTTTGTTCATTGCAGTGTTTGAGCAACACACCTCCACTTACTGAATATTTCCTCAATGATAAGTACCAAGAAGAACTGAATTTTGACAATCCCTTAGGAATGAGAGGTGAAATAGCTAAATCATATGCTGAACTGATCAAGCAGATGTGGTCTGGAAAATTTAGCTATGTCACTCCTAGAGCATTTAAGGTTAGTATGGTAAACTTATTCTCAGCATGTCTGCTCCTGTCCCTGGGGCGAGGGCAAGTGGGATCCTCAGGTGAAAGGGATGAAGTCCCTTTCCATCGTCTCCCGGTCTCCACCCATTTGATACAAAACTTCAGGACATAGCACAGGATGGGTGGTTAGGACTTTTTGTTTGGCTTTTGTTTTCTTAGTATCTAGAAATGGGCTGGAGAGGCATGTCTCAGGGGTTAAGAGCACTTCTACTTTTCCAGAGGACCCGAGTTTTTAGCACACAAGTTGCCAACACTAACATCAGGTCATTTAGAAATGTCTGTAACTCAAGCTGGAGAGGATTTGATGCCCTCTCACATGCAAACACACACACTCATAATTAAAATTAAATCTTTATGAATAAGGCTATCAGTAGAGGGAAGGAATAATAAGATGAGCAAATAAAAAGACATTATGGTTTAAAAGGGTTCAGACTCTGGAAACCCTACATGAATATTTTATGTGATACAAGAATTTCCTTCAGGCATGCCATTAAGTCTCAGTAATCTAGCTTATCCTTATAGTTATTGTAGATTGTTCTAAAAAATCAGAATGAAACTAATCTGCAAATTATATCTTCAATGGTTCTTACACTTGGATGTGTGTATGTATGAGGTGGTTACTTCTTAGATCTCACACTCAGTTATTGTAAGCCATAGTCTTTATAGGTAAGTGGCATTCGTAGACCATCTACTAGAGAATATCTTGTTAATTAGCTACCAGTTCTTAACAAATGAGTCTGAACTGGAGATGGCTATGCATTCAAGAGCACTGGCCGCTCTTCCAGAGTACCAGGGTTTAGTTCCTAGCACCCACATAGTAGCTACCCACTGTAAATGGAGACTGCATTTGCGTTTCCTGGCTGCCCTGACCCAATCACACAGAAACTATATTATAGTTTGGCTAATGGCTCAGGCGTATTTCTAACTAGCTTTTACATCTTAAATTAACCCATTTCTGTTAGTCTGTGTATCACTATGAGGCCATGGCTTACCAGTAAGGCTCTGGCATCTTTCTCCTTTGGCAGCTACATGGCGTCTCTTCGACCTGCCTACTCTCTCTATCTGTCTCTGTTCAGATTTCCCACCTGGCTTACTCTGCTAAGCCATTGGCCAAAACAACTCTATTCATTAACCAATAAAAGCAACACATATACAGAAAGACATCCCACATCAACCTACCATCTGTAACTCCATTTCCAGGGTGGTTTCCACAGGCACAAAGAAAATGCAAGCAAAATTCCCGTATATAAAATAAGACTTAAAAAATTAAATATATGATTAAGAAAATAAATGAGTCCTTTGAGCACCATGTGTGTGTACACAAATAATAAATAAATGTAATTAAGACCAAATTCAAATAAAAATATGGAGCATTTAATAAATCGGACTGTTTCTGCATTTATTCTTTCACATTCTAAACTTTGGGCAGACTTCTCTAGACAAACCAACTCTCAACAGTTTCATTTTGCTAGATTTTTTCTCTTTAAATTTTATGTACATGTACACCTATTAATTATCAGACCTTATTCATTCTATGATTCAGATTATATTCCTTTTAAGTCTTATTTAAAAATTCTCGTACTATAAAGACTAAAGAAACTTGTAGATAAAATGTAATGTGCCTTTACCATCAGACTTGTTCTCTTTTCATTTGTTTGGTAGGGTTTTCTTGTTTGTTTGGTTTTGGTTTTTTGGTTTTTCTAGATAGGGTTTTTCAGTAGCTGTAGAGCCAGTCCTGGAACTTACTCTGTAGACCAGGTTGGCTTCAAACTCACAGAGATCCACCAGCCTGTGCCTCCTGACTGCTGGGATTAAAGGCTTGTGCCACCACCGCCCGACTGTCCTTTTTTAAAAATGGCCAAATGAGAAATTTATAGTTTTTCTTTAGTGACTTAGTAAAAGGTTACTAGCTTTTTTTTTTTAAATATTTATTTATTTATTATGTGTACAGCATTTCTTCCATGTGTGCCCGCATGCAAGAAGGGGGCGCCAGGTCTCATTATAGATGGCTGAGCCACCATGTGGTTGCTGGGAATTGAACTCAGGACCCCTGGAAGAGCAGTCAGTGCTCTTAACCACTGAGCCATCTCTCCAGCCTGGTTACTAGCTTTTAAGTCTCCAGTGTTTCACAATGTCTTATATAAAATTTTACCATATTTTCATTTTATTTCTCAAGTCAATGTTTTCTGAAACTTAGTTGTTTCAGAATGCTTTCAGAGATATATTTCTATGTATATAATGTTTACACTATTAATATAGCTAGGATGAAAACCTGTGTCTTGTTATCTGTCTGCCAGTCATTACAGGAAGATCTCTATAAGTGATGCCAAATTCCGTAGATAAACAGTGAAGTGCTGGTTAATAACAAGTCAATGATCAATATATTTAGAGAGAGTTCTTTTATGTATGTATTATTTTTTCATTGGATTTTTTTGTTTTACAATGGATTCTTACTATATTGCCCAGGCTGGTCTCAAATTTCTGGACTCCAGCATCCTCTGTGTTAGCCTCCTAAGTTTTGATACCACAGGCTTGTTATCTTGTCCAGCTCTATTTTTAGAAAGCCCATGTGTTGGTCTGTTTTGTTTCAGATAAAGACTTATCACATGTTTACTGGAAATACAAAAACAAATAAGCTGTGTTTGTGTGTCTGTGGAGAGTGGGTATATTTGTCTTTATTCCTATTCTGTATAAATACTATCATTTTTCATTCTTCACAAAAGTTATTTTTCATAATGTTAAATTAACAACTACAAAACCACATTCCTAGGGGAAAATGCAGGATTTGATTCCATCAAGCCTTTGGTCACATTTTCATTAACTAATCAATGCATTCTTCATCTTCTATCTGTATCTGTGTGAAAAGTCCCTATTTTGTATGGTTGACACATTAGCACTGTTTTCATAACCAACACTATAACTCATTGCTTAACAAAATTCATCTAATTGTGTTTTCCCATAAAGTACACTACCACTCACTGTGTTTATGAACTCTAGCCAACACCTTAGCATTCTCCTTGGGGAATGTTTTATACACTAGTAGCCTACCTGGGAAGCACAAAGTATAAAGAATAAAACATAATTATAAGACAAAAATTACAAAACGGTGCTGAAACTAAAAGGCAGTATAGCTTCTCCCTGCCAGAGGGGGGGTTGTATACATCAGGTAACTGATTTTTAAATGGACCATATCTTCAGATGATTAAAATGTGTCACAAATTTGACTGGAGGCATATAAGTAATAAATAGATAATTTCTCATGTGTAAACATATGAATGATGAGAATAACTGTGTGCTTTTTAAGGAATCCTGTCTATCTGATTTTGTGGTTTTGTTTTTCTTTCAGACACAGGTAGGACGATTTGCACCTCAGTTCTCTGGATATCAGCAGCAAGATTGCCAAGAACTATTAGCTTTCCTATTAGATGGACTACATGAGGATTTGAATAGAATTAGGAAAAAACCGTATATACAGTTAAAAGATGCTGATGGCAGGCCGGATAAGGTGAGTGAACTCCATGCTATTGATGTCGCCATTGTGAGTTTTCTCAGACCTTAGTGAACTTCTTGCTATTGTTGTCGTCATTGTTACAAACTTTTCTCACACCTCTTAGTGACTTGTGCTCTTTTTCCTTGTAGGTGGTTGCTGAAGAAGCCTGGGAAAACCATTTGAAAAGAAATGATTCTATCATAGTAGATATATTTCATGGCCTTTTCAAATCTACTTTAGTGTGTCCTGAGTGTGCTAAGATCTCAGTAACCTTTGACCCTTTTTGCTACTTGACACTTCCATTGCCCATGAAAAAAGAACGTAGCTTGGAAGTTTATTTAGTTAGAATGGATCCACTTATTAAACCTATGCAAGTAAGTAATGACCTTTTTATTTGTTAATTTTACTTAACTAGTGATATGACTAACATAAAACCTGTTGGTTTCTCCAGCATAATCCAATAATAAAGTTTATTGTGTAATAGATTTTATAAGCCAAATCCTCTGGAAGTTATACCTTTTTAGAGTCATGGAAAGTTGAAGGATGTCATAGAAAAAATAAACTTTCAAATTTCTTTCTCACATAAAAGACAACCAAGATGTTTGTTTTATAATTTGAGGTATTTGCTTAAAAGATTAATAACAGTATTAATATCTCTATTTTTCTATCAATTTTTAAATTTATGTATATAGGTATTTTGCTTGCATATATGTCTGTATACCACATGTGTTCTTGGTACTGGTGAGGCCTAAAGAAGACATTGGCTTCCCTAGCCTAGAGTTACAGATTGTTTGTCAACTACCATGTGGGTCCCTAGAATGAAACCTGCCTTTGTCCCTAAACAGAGTAGATTTGGTTCCTGCTTTCCTATATTGTTTGCTATAAATTCCTAAGTTAGGATTCTAGCCAGGTATCTCAAATTTGTTGGTACATAATAGAAATACAACTGTATGAAAGGTGTCCTTTGAACAGAGTTCTCTTACCATTGATGCTTGAAGTGTTGAAGTTTATTTTACTCTTAGTAAGAATAGTGTCTACGCAGTGTTCTTAAAACTACCAGCTCCTTCATTCAAAGTGATGGAAGGATTGAGGCACACCTGCATTTGTGTTCAGAGTTGCACTGTTTGGGGCCCATGAGGAAAATCTAGATGGAGATACTCAGTATTCATTAAACTTACATTCTTAAACTGAAGTGAGACCGCTTGAGTTTACAGTGACACAGGGAGCTCTAGGAAATGGGGAATTGGTAGGGAAAGACAGTAAAGGACTATTTTGATTTAGGGATTTGTTTGTTAATTTTTTAAGACTTGTGTATATTTCGGTACTCACATGAAGTTAAGGTAAATGGAGAAGGAGTTTAGGTGTCAAAAAAGAAAAAAAGCAAAAGATAGCATTCTTAGGTGTTAGGGTCAGGTGTGCATGGGAAGAAAGATCTCTGTCTTCCCGTAGTCTCAGAGACAGGACCAAAACAACCTCTGGACTTGAGGTTTGTAAAGGACAGGAAGCCAGACTTTCCTACTTAAAGAGACTTCAGTTTTCTAGGTGAAGTGTTCTTCAGGGAGTGGAAGGAGAAAGGAAATAGAATGCTAATAATGGGGCAGACTGCAAATAGCTACTGCATGCTGAACAAGGGAGTGACCCACAGAAGTGTTCCTGGCAGTGATGAAGACTGTTGAACTGAACTCTGATTTGTAGCCCGCCAGTGCTGAGGTTTGAGAAGTTCTCTCAGCATATACAAACTCTGAGAAAGTTAATATCTCTCTGTTGCTGTGGAGACACCATGGCCACGGCAACTCTTTAAAGGAAACAGTCCATCGACACTGGCTTACAGTCCAGAGGTTTATTTAGTCCATTGTCATCATGGCGGAAAGCATGGCAGCATGCAGGCAGACATGGTGCTGGAGAAGGAGCTGAGAGTCCTACATCAGATCCATAGGCAGCAGGAAGAGAGGCACAATGGGACTGGCTTGGACTTTTGAAACCCATCCCCAGTGACACAACTCCTAATCCGTTCAAATAACATCATTCTCTCATGACTAAGCATTCAAACATATAAGCATATGGGAGTCATTCTTAATTCAAATCACAGTTCAACGAAAATAGAGCTGAGTGGAAAAAACATAAAGATTTTGTTGCAGGGTGATTAAAATAATAAGAGGGTGGAGTCTAGGTGAATGACATCATGACAGTAGAGAGAAAAGCATCCTAAGGACTAGAAATCTGTTCAATAACCAAAAAGAGGTAAGAAGTAACCTATTGAGTGTAAGACCCCAAAAACAGCCTCGTGGTGACAGGTCCAGGAGGTGACAGGTCCAGGAGGTGAATCAAAGACCAGTAGGTCTTTGATTCAGTGAACCAGTGTACAGTACAACTAGGAAGTCCTTGTGATGGACATTATCACCCAGGAGCTGACACTTGAATGTTGAGTGTTTTCCCAGTGCCATAGATTCATTACAATTTCTGTTTGTTTTTTAGTACAAAGTTATTGTGCCCAAAATTGGAAATATACTAGATCTTTGTACAGCGTTGTCTGCTTTGTCAGGAGTGCCTGCAGATAAGGTGAGATGTTTCTGAAATTGAAGTATTGAAATTGGGGTTTGGTTTCTCAGTATTGTAAAACCAGCTTAATAGACATTTATTTCCTTCTAGATGATAGTCACTGACATATACAATCATAGATTTCACAGGATATTTGCCATGGATGAGAACCTCAGTAGTATTATGGAGCGGGATGACATTTACGTGTAAGTATAATATCCATTTACAGTCTGTTGTTGGGGGGGGTAAAAAATTTAAAGAACTAACGTAAAACTTATGGTCATTCCCGCTTTTGTAGGTTTGAAATTAACATCAACAGGACAGAAGACACAGAACATGTGGTTATTCCTGTTTGCCTAAGAGAAAAATTCAGACACTCAAGTTATACCCACCATACTGGTTCTTCACTGTTTGGTCAGCCTTTTCTTATGGCTGTACCACGAAACAATACTGAAGATAAACTCTATAATCTTCTACTCTTGAGAATGTGGTAAGTGCCAAATAAGCTGAACTATGCAAAATAAAATGAGAATAAAATATAAAATAGCTAATGAATGTCATTGTCCAAGTACTACCAGAGTGTTATACACATCTCTAACCAACTGATAGAAAGTTGATGGCAGCCAGGTATGGCAGTGATGAACACCTGTGATCTCAATCCAGCATGGGACCCCGCAGCATGGACTGGGGTTGGGATGTGTACTTATAATTTCAGCACTTGATGTGGAGGCCGGAAAATCAAGAATTTTAATCCTGTTTCTTTTATATTGTATATCTGAGGCCATTCTGAACTACATCAAAGAGTGCCTCAACTCTCACCCCCCAATAATGAAGTAAAAATAAAATGACAATTTAGTCCCTTGACTTGCTCACATAAAATACACAACTGAGATTATTTCAAATCCAGAAACATGAATTCTTAGCTGTTTTACACCAAAAGTTTACTGTTGGAAGTTTTAGTTGGCAAATAAATGTAATACAAGAACAAACTAGAAATCATAATAAATGTCAAATGGTCTCTTTTTTTAATGCGTGTGGATTTAAAAGAATAAGCTTTTGTGGCAGATGGTGAGATAGTACACCACACTTCGATTTTTTTTTTTTTTTATGAATTTTTTTGGGGGGGCGGGGAGCGTTGAGACAGGGTTTCTCTGTAGCTTTAGAGCCTGTCCTGGAATTAGCTCTTGTAGACCAGGCTGGCCTCAAACTCACAGAGACCCGCCTACCTGTGCCTCCTGAGTGCTGGGAGGCATGTGCCACCACCACCCAGCTGATTTCTTTTTTATAGTCTTCAAGTAAATAAGGTATGACGAATACAATTAAAGACCTTTATTTTACCCTTATGGCTGACATTCTTTTTATTTTCTATAGACCAAATCATTATAAATTCATGATCCATTTATGAAAATCACATTGCACAAATATAAAAGTGTTCCTAGCGACAATATACAGCATGGTAATGAGCAGCATTTATAAAATTCTTACTTTTAAGTTCAGAAATGATCTACTGTGCTGTACTTTTAACATATAAAACTTGGAAAAACCAGAACTGATGAGGTGATTCAGTATGTAAGGATGCTTGCCACCATGCCCAAAACCTGAATTCAATCCCTGAAGCCCATGAGGTAGAAGGAAAGAGCCAGAAGCTACAAGTTTATCCTCTAATCTATATCTGCACACAGATAAACAAAAATGTAATTAAATTTTAAAAAATTGAAAAGAACATGCAACCGGGTGTAGTGGCACATTCCTTTAATTCCAAAACTGAGGAGGCACAGACAGGAGAACTAGTTCAGGGCCAGCCTGGTCTACATAGAGAGTTCCAAGGCAACTGCAGGTTCACAGTGATACTCTTTCTCAAAAACAATAGCAGTAAAAAGCAAAAATTCTAGAAGTAAATCCCTTTGTTATATTAAAAGCAGCCCAGATATAAATTGTTATCCAGCTTTACTATATGAGTGCTAGGTTAGAGTTTGAATTAAAATTGTTTATTAAGTAAAATGGAAAGTTAATTTTACAAGCTTATTGGCTGCCTGATTTTACTGCAGCCGGTATGTCAAGATGTCTACTGAAACTGAGGAAACTGATGGACCCCTGCGTTGCTGTGAGGACCAGAATATTAATGGGAATGGCCCAAATGGCATACATGAAGAAGGCTCACCAAGTAAGACTTTCTTGTCATATTCTAAACACTTCTGACCTAGACAATATTGCCCCAAAGAAAAGGTTGAGATCTGAATTAATAAGCTAAAACACAAGAGTCGATATGGAAAAGTAATACCTACTTTGAAATGTGATGTATGGCTAATGTAAAGATTCTTATTTAAATGCCAAGGTGAGATGGAGACAGATGAACCAGATGATGAGTCCAGCCAGGATCAGGAACTTCCTTCAGAGAATGACAACAGTCAGTCTGAAGATTCGGTTGGAGGAGACAACGATTCTGAAAATGGATTGTGTACTGAAGAAACTTGCAAAGGTCAACTCACGGGACACAAAAAGCGACTGTTTACATTCCAGTTCATCAATTTAGGCAACACTGATATCAACTACATCAAAGATGACACCAGGCATATAAGATTTGATGATAGGCAGCTTCGGCTAGATGGTGAGTGTCTGTGAGAAATAGTTTGAACACTGAACTTAAGCATAACAAAGTATTTTTAGGTGTAGACCATGAAATTTAGACCTGTCATGAAAATAAATACTTGTCTATAAGGAATAAAAGTCTTAATGTCTTCATATAATAAGTGATACTAAAATGAGGTTAGTGTATGTATGCTTTAGCTTTGTATTATTTTTTAATGCTTAGATTATTCAGTGACTTGGAAATAGCTGTTAGTGTTTGCCCTGATCACCTAGTGCAAGTAGAAAATAGTGCTTTAAAGAAATTGCTCTTTCTTTTCTGTAGTATATATGTTGAGATATTGTTTATTTTAAAACTAAAGCTTACGGCATTTTTCATGAAAAAATATTTTTCCACCTTAGAAAGATCTTTTCTGGCTTTGGACTGGGATCCTGATTTGAAAAAGAGATACTTTGATGAGAATGCTGCCGAGGTGAGCCCTCACTCCTTCTGGGCCATCTTTGCCTTTTTCACATGACTGTTGAGAGATGGCCTTACCCCTCTCTTGGTGTGACAGTTTAGAGCTGGCCCTTACTCCTCTCTTGGTGTGACAGTTTAAAGCTGGCCCTTACTCCTCTCTTCTCCCTTGCTTCTACAAATATGTTTATTTTTAACCATTAAAAAAAAAAAAGAAAATCATGAACCTGTTTACTTTTTAAGGCAAAAGGTTGGTTTTGAACATGCTTTCTGTGTGCTTATTCGTTCATAAGCTGGTATATTTTCAGTATTCTTAATAAGATAAGTCACTAAGATGCTTGAGTTCTGTTTCGTTTGTTCTCTGAACTCGAGAAATGCTTCTCTTTAGGATTTTGAAAAACATGAAAGTGTGGAATATAAACCTCCAAAAAAACCCTTCGTGAAATTGAAAGACTGCATTGAGCTCTTTACAACAAAAGAAAAACTCGGTGCTGAAGACCCCTGGTGAGAAAAGATGTTAGATGATTGTGTCTAGTTCCTTTTCTTTAAAGATTTACTCTGGTCATGTTGGCAAAATATTAACTAGGCTTCCTTAAATTTTTAGTAAGATCATTAGATAGTAAGTTCTAGTCTAAAGAGGGGTGCTGACACCCTTTTTAAAGTATTACAATGGTTACCTTTACTCTCATGACTGCCTTTTCTTTAATAACCACTTTCATCATTTCTTTGAATATTTATCTATTTATAATGATTAAGCTTATCTGAAAAATGTATGAGATAAAAATAACGAGGAATTGTTTTCATGTTCACATATATTAAGTGTACAGTAATTACTCATTGATAAAATGTAAAACTTACTAAACATTGATTTTTGATTTGTAGTTTTCATTAATACAAATCTTTTGCTTGTGCCTCTGTCAAGCTTTATGACTTTTTTCTTCTCTATAGGTATTGTCCAAATTGTAAAGAACATCAGCAAGCCACAAAGAAGTTAGATTTATGGTCCCTGCCTCCAGTACTTGTGGTGCATCTCAAAAGATTTTCCTATAGTCGATACATGAGAGACAAGTTAGATACGTTAGTCGATTTTCCCATCAGGTAAGTTTAAACTGTATTCAGTAAGCATTGGATCTTCTTTTTTCAAACTGATGTGATGATATTCCTGTTTTATCATAGTAAATGTCAGATATATTCGGACCAGTTTAAGCCTTGAAGCTTCAACTAGTTCTAATAATTTGTCAGGATCACTATTTCACAATTTGTTTTGACTGTATTCATTGGAAACAAGCACCCCCACAGACCTTCTGTCTCTACATGTTGACCGGTTTCGACTGAAAGTGATCTCCTTCTGCAGAAAAAGGTGCTTCTTTGTTGAGGGTGGGAGCTACACCCATCTTTGTGGAGAACACAGAGAGTGTACTTGCTGGGGAAAGTGGCAGCAGTGGGTTCTCCAAGCTTTTAACTCTTGAATGTTCATAAAGAAGTTGCTTTTCACTTTTCATCTTGAAAAATTGCTGGCACGCTATAAATTAAATGTGTTAGCATGAAGACATTAATCAGAATAGCATTTATTGTCAAGTTATCACTTTGAGACAAGGATTTCCAAACACTCAAATCTCAGTATATAATTGTTTGGTAGGTTATTTCTAGATAATTTCTTGTACGAGGGGTGTCCGTGTGTGTGACATACTGTATTAATGATTGTGTGTGTATGTGCATATGTGAGAGTCAGTACTAACAGAAGACACTAGAATTTATTGTTTTAAAAGAAAAAGATTTTCATTAGTTCTAACGAAAGCATAACTTAACTGAATTCTTCTTTAACAGTGACTTGGATATGTCAGAATTCCTGATTAATCCAAACGCAGGCCCTTGCCGCTATAATTTGATTGCTGTTTCCAACCACTATGGAGGGATGGGAGGTGGACATTGTAAGTTGTTTTACCATTTTTCCCATCTGTAGTTTTTCCTGTAAGATAGTTCATACTTTTTAAAGTAAATAAAATGTCAGGTATATCTTGCATGTAATCATTGTTCAATACCTTGTAAATGAATGAATCGGCTTTATTTTAACACCCGGTTCTAAAGGGATTAGTTAATCCTCAACTGAAGGCCCGGGTCTGTTCAGGTGCTTCCCTCCCCACTCTTCATTCTCTTCCTGCTAACATGTCTGTGCTGTGTTCTTGTAGACTATGCACATGTGTTAACATAAGCAATGATTTTAATAACTTCCTAATGATTTTAGTAACTTTCCTGAGACTTTAGACTTACTCTTGTCACTTCATGCCTGTTTAATCTGTTGCTTTCACCACTGGTGATTTAAATTGATTGTACTGTATCTTGCCACTTAAATCACATTTAACTCCTTACTACTCTAAGACTGTGAAATGTCACTGTTGATGATGTTAGCTGAGGGTTCCTTTGAACTACCCAGAAGGGACATTCTTGACAAAACTGAGTGCCAGATCGTCCCAGGTTGACTGTGGCAGATTTTCATTCTTGAATTTTTGTCATTTTTAATGCAAAGTTGACTCATAAGGACTGTTAACAATTTCATTCATGAGTCTTTTATTATTATTTTATTTTGATCGAACTTATGGTTATAAAGAAGCTAGATTGGATTTTTTATTTCCTGCAATCATGAGAACAATATGGGGAATAATTATCCATCAGGCATACTAGAATTCTCTGTCAAACTATGGACTTTACCCCATAAAATTTTCTACTTATGTCATTGTTGGACTATTATGATATTATTGGGCAGTTTTCTTTTTCTTATTTGTATATTTGAACATTTTTCCATTTCTCTAAAAGTATATTCATTTCACCCAAATTCCAATTTATTTGAGACTATTTATAGTTACTGTCAGGCTATATTTTTTTAATGTTTTCTCACTATGACTTTTTAATAATCCTCCCCAAAGACTTAACTTGCTACTATTTTCAAAGACTTTTATTTATTATTTATTTAATCTGAGATTATATATTTTCTTTAAGACTGAGAATATGTTTTTTTCTGTAAGTGCATTGTCTATACTGCAATTCTCTTGACTTCAGGTAGCAAACTCACCACACACAGTAGGCTTCCCTCAAATGAGTTCAGCAGGTTTAAGAAAGTAGACAGAACAAAGACATAATACTGTTGAGTTGGTGGATCCTCGAAAGAGTACCGAACGAGGACGTGCACAGCTCTTCAGTAGTGCATCCTAGTGGATGGAAGGAGGAGCAAAAGAAAGGTTTGAGGGATGCATGAAGGAAGCTGCTTTTCAGTTCCTCATTAAAGCCAGCGCAAGTGAATGACCGTGTTGGGAAGTGCTCTGTTAGCACACAGGAGTTTTAAGTAGATGGTCTGTACAGAGCATGGATAATGAAGTCGCTGTATTTTTTATCTTTCTCTTGTTCTGTCGTTAAAGACAGAAGAAATTCTAATGTATAAAAAGTACAGATTAAGTAGAGTTTTTAGAAAAGAAAATATAGAAAATTTAAATAAATAAATAGAAATTCTCGATGCAGGAGCAGAAGCAGTCTTGGATTTAAGTCCTAGCTCTGCTGCATATCAGTTACAGTGCCTTAACAAAGTCTGCTTCTGGAAGCCTTGGTCTATATATTTACAGTGTGAAGAGTAATGGGAACACCTTCGTGTGGGCACAGTACATAGCACTGCTCCTGGTCACATAATCACTGTTAATTAAAAAAAATAATAATGCTATTTTTCCTCTTCTGAAAAAAAAAATCACGTTTCATCTTAGGAAAAAAGTATGTCTTAAGCCTTTCAATTGCTAGAAACTATTCTAAAAGCCTTTGTCAAATCAAGTGAATATATATTATGCCTGATATAGATGATTATCATGTCATTTAGTAGATATTTCTTATGTAGGTGATTATAGAGTTTTGAGAATCCCCCCCAAAGCCATAGATACTCCAGTCATAGAAGTAATTATATTTTTTCATTAGATACTGCTTTTGCAAAAAATAAAGATGATGGAAAGTGGTACTATTTTGATGACAGTAGTGTCTCCACTGCGTCTGAAGACCAAATTGTGGTAAGTATGCCTTCACTTTCTGAGCTCATGGGCCAGCGGCTTACAGGGTAATACAAATTTAACAGATGCCAGCCTGCTCTACAGAGTTCCAGGACAACCAGGGCTACACAGAGAAACCCTGTCTCAAAAACAGAAAAGAAAAAGGACCCTTTGAAACACTAGTCCACACTCCAGCAGCTGCTCTGGCTAAAGGCTCGTGTTCTGATTTCAGTATGGAGAAGATGGTTGGTTGGAAATTTATCTTCAGAATTTTCTCTTTATCAGAACCATAAATTGTAATGTGAAAATTTGTCTTGTCATTTTCAGATGAAACAAGTTTCTGATGGGAACTTGTTTTCCTCTGGAGAAGTCGGCGCAGCTCTGGGCTACTCAGACACTGGCTGCTGATGGTCAGGCTGTTAGACACATGAGGATGTACAAGATTTATAGATTTTTAAAAGGCCAGCCTGCTGCAGGTGTCACTCCGCATCTTCTCGTTAGTAGAAGAGTCAGGAGGTCTCTCTGCACCTAGTGTTTGTTTTGTTTCACAACAGAGTACATTTTTATTTCCAAATATTAACTGATGGAAGAAGAGTATAGTGTGTGTTTTTTTAAAAACAAAACAAAACAAAACAGTCGTTCCATAGAAACTTGTTTTTCTCTAAGCTGCACTTTTTAGTTACAGTATTAAGAGTAAGAGACCTAAGGGAGCTGGAGAGAGGACTCAGAAATCTGTCTGCTCTGACTGCTCTTCCAGAGGACGCAGGTTCCATTCCCAGCAGCCGACACAACCATAACTCCTGTTGCAGGAGATCTGTTGCCCTCTTGGCCTCCACAACACCAGACCTGCACATGCTACACAGACATATATCCAAACAGAACACCTAGACACAAAAATTTTAGAAGTTTGGTTTTTTGTTTGTTTGTTTGTTTGTTTTTGGTTAAAAAGAGAAGTAGCAGTATTTTCATGTGGTATTTTCTGTATAGGTCTCAGTTGATGTTAGAAACACTGACTCCTTTGTTCCCAGATTAAATACTATTTAGAATAGACAATTAGGTTTTAGTTTATGTTTTTTATTGTTGTTCATTTGTTTGTTTCAAGAGTTCAGCTTCTTAGAGCAAGTTAGTAAACTTCTGAGCCCATTTATTGGTGTAGATGTAATCTGTCATTTTATAAATAGGTCCAAAATAACTTCTTGTATCTTTTCCTTTCTCTCCATCCCCATGTGTGTTTATGTGTATGCTATGCAGTCTTATAGTTTGTATGTGTTCTGAGAACGTGTTCATAAGCAGTGTTGCTATTGTACCAATTCCAAAGAATGTTCTTACACAAACCTCTATGGTATATCTTTCTTCATACCTAGGCAATATTATATATAGCTTATGAGATGACATCTGTAACAAAAACATGCTTGAATCCTATATTATTTTTAAAAATAATTATATGAGTCTATTTTTTCTAATCTTTCAGCCCAAACATCCTAAAATGAACTGCCCTAATACTGCCTTCAAATAAAAATTTATCTTGCTTATAAAACAGTTTGGGAACTGATAATGTAGCTCATAGATAGAGGCCATGAGTTTGATTCCACACACACAATCCTGTATTCCCAGAACCCAGACAGTAGAAGCAAGAACATCAGGGTCTCAGGGACATTCTTTGTGATAGAGTTTGAAACAAGCCTAACCTATGTTGAGACTAACCCCCAAAAATAAAAGGTGGATTTGATGCTGCTACATATTTTAACCGAGATTCTTCATTTAGTCAGCTAGTATCTGAATACCTTTGTGTACGTGTCCGGGATGGCATAATGAGAACTCCATTCTAAACAGCTGTGTGTATTTTGCTGTCTCTACCCCTGACCAGCCGAGAACGGAAGATTAACATCATAACATGACAATTACTTTTAAGTATGTCTCTGAGAAACAGAAAGGGGACTGCTGTGCTTGAGCAAACAAGAGTATAGAAAGCCCGTGTGGCCAAGGTGGCGTGTGACCTGACTGCTACTTTAGTTAAGTGTGAATTACATAGGCGCATCACAGGTGTTCTAGACAAGGAGGAGTGGCAAAGTGTGGTATTTTGACAGAACAGAAAATCATTTGACATGACTGAAAAGGAAAGTTTATATAGGGTTTTCGGGAAGAAATCAGAAATCAGGTAGTGAAATGAGACAAAAATCAGTGCTCAGGTAAAGAAAACTGACATCCTAGATGTTAAACTCTGGGCAGCTAGTTAATGGATTGGTAAGTCATCCGACAGCACTGTGTATGTGTGCACTTCTCTCAGAGAACAGTAAACAAGGGAGATTGAAGGAACCGAGTAAAAGAGCAGAAAGGCTATCCAGCAGGCTGATGGGTCATTTCAGCACTTAAAATAATCTGGACATGAAGAAGATGAGCTTGTGAAATAGTTACTAGATGGAATTGGTAAAACCTGACTGGAGTTGCCTATGAAGATGAGAAATGGAAGATTTACCAAAACTGGAAGGAAGTTTGCCAGTGACATTTGGAGTGCATGATACCTAGTTGCTGGAATGTTCTTGTAGTGGGACGCTAATACTTAACTCAAGTTCAGGGTGAGAAGTAGATTCTCTCCTGAACCAGGGTCTCACTGTGTAGTCCAGGCTGGCCTCGGCCTCGTGATAGTCCTACTGTCTGGGTGCTAGAATGCCTAATGAGGGAATCAAATTGAGAATGATGGGTTCTGAGGGCAGAACATGTGTTTTAAAGGACTTAGTGAGGGAACTGGCAGAGAGTGGGCTCAAGGAGAAGTGGTGTCACCGAAGATGAAGGTTACTGGACAGAAGACATGGTGGAGATGTTAATGCTCCTGAGAGATGGACCAGTATTACTTTAAAAGGCCACTAGTTGACTAAGACACTGTCACCCCGCTGCAAGCCGTTCCATTAGGATGCTTAGGACTGTTGGTGAGATGGTGGCCATTCTACCAGCCCAAGGAGAGGAAGAGAGGGATTGTGGGGAATGGAGAATGGAAGTTCTCTTGGGAGTGGTTTTTGATGCAGAAAAACTTTAGTATTGATTAAGCTGGAGAGAGATGTCTGGCATAGTACGTAAGGAATCAGAGTGATTGACCAGCTCTGGTGGCACATGTCTGTGATCTTAGCATTTCAGAGACTCAGGCAGGGGGATCACAAGTTCAGAGCATCTTGCACTATGTTGCAAGTTCCAGCTCAGCCTGGACTATCTTTTGTTTTTGTTAGCTTAAAGAATATTAGGTTTCATTATGACATTTCATGCACATTTTTTGTTGATTTCTTGTTGAAATAGGAGCTGCGGGGCTGCGTCCCCGGCACCCGGCCGCCCGCATGGCTAGCTTATGCCCGAAATAATTACATGGAAACTGTATTCTATTAAACACTGCCTGGCCCGGCTAGTTCCAGCTTCTTATTGGCTAGCTCTTAAATATTGTTCTAACCCTTTTCTAATATTCTGTGTAGCCCATGAGCTGGCTTACCAGGGAGGATCTTAACCTGCGTCTGTCTGGAGTGGGAGGATCATGGCGACTCACTGACTCAGCTTCTTTTTCCCAGCATTCTCTTCTGTCTACTCCGCCTACCTAATTTTCTGTCCTATGAGGGCCGAGGCAGTTTCTTTATTAGTAAGAAATCACTCCCACATCACATCCCTTGTAGCAACAAGCAAGGGGCAGGGCCAGTTCTGCTTTTACATTGCTGGGGTTGGCTCTTCCACCCCTGGACCATCAGGGCCAGCTCTACTGTGTTGCCCAGGGGAGGTGTAGGGGCCACTCTCTCAAGCGCTGTAGCTGGTGAAGGGCAAGGATAGCTCTCCTGCTCTTATGACCCCAGAGTCAGCTCTCCCACTCACAACAGGCAGAGGGGGTATCTCTACTCTGCCCATGATGAGGGACGGAGCCAGAACTCCTACCTCATGTTCTTGGGCCTGTTCATCTGGACCCCTGTCAATAGGGTCAGCTCTGCAGTGCTGCCCAGGCGAGATGCAGGACCCAC
>NW_026068026.1:4650085-4682630 GCF_014885135.2 Alexandromys fortis
AGACTGGTTGTGATTCACTGTTGTGTGAATGTAGCAGCAATATAACGGGCTGTCTGTACTAGTTCCCACCACCAGCAGTTAATGAAGGTCCGCTTTCCCAACATCCTCAACAGCACCTATCCTTTGTTTCTTGATCTTAGCCACGCTGACTACAGTGAGATGGACACTCTGAATTTGCATTTTCTTATGGCTAAACGTGATTAATATTTTTAAAACTATTGGCTATTTGAGTTTAAGAAATGTATATTTCATTGGCCCATTTATTGATTGACATTTTTGATTGGGAGGGTGTTTAATTTTTTTTAGTTCTTTATATATTTAATGTAGATTTAACTGTCTGAGATGTAGCTAGCAAAGATTTTTCTGTCATTATGTGGACTGTCAGTTTACTTTGCTGATTGTTTCCTTTGCTTGGCAGAAATATTATAATTTCCTGTAGATTCATATATTCAGCCTGACTTTTTTTTTTTTTTTTTTTAATGATTCAAGAGCAAGAAAGATGGCTCAGTGGTTAAGAGCCTGATTGATTCCCAGCACCCACATGGAAGTTCACAACTGTCTCTAACTCTGGTTCCAGGGGATCCAGTGTTCTCTTCTGACTTCTTCATGCATTGAGTTTCTAAGTGATGCTCAGACGTACATGCAGACAAAAACTAATATAAATTTTTAAAAATTAATAAAATTTAAAATCTATAGTTATGGTTGATGGAAAATATTCTTTTAAAATAATTTTTTCAAGCTGGGAGTTGTGGCTGCACACCTTTAGTCCCAGCTCTCAGGAGGCAGAGGCAGGTGGATCTCTGGGTTCTGCAGAGCTACTAGGTCTACAGAATGAGTTCCAGGACAGCCAGGGCTACACAAGGAAAATATGTCTCTCAAAAAGAAAAACTTTTTATTCTCTTGTCTTTCTTCCTATCTTCCCCTTTTCAATTTCTTAGCTTCTTCTTGTGCTTTCATGTCTTTTTTTAAAAAATTAGTATTTTCCTGATAAATACTGGGGACAGTGTTCAACATTTTTATCCATCAGGGAAATGTTAATACAGTAAGAGGACATTTTGCTGGAGGTCAAGGCTGAGCTGAAACATGTAGTCTTGGCTAGAAAGACACGTTAAAAGAAAGCAAAACAATTGTATTTCATATTATAGTAAATAAGTTCATTGTGTTTCAGCTGTATATATTTCTTAGTCCAATTTATGTTGAATGAAAATACTTATTTTTAAGTATAGAAATAATTACATTTAGCCAATTTTATAAACTTCCATTTGGTCATGTGTAGTTTTTCTGTTTTATTTTTTGTCACTAAAATTGGTTGTTAGCTAAAAATCCATACTGTATCAAATATGATCTTTGTGTGTTGACATCCTCTGCTTGTTTGACAGTCCAAAGCAGCATACGTACTCTTCTACCAGAGACAAGACACTTTCAGCGGAACTGGCTTCTTCCCTCTTGACCGAGAAACTAAAGGTGCTTCAGCTGCAACAGGTATCCCCCTGGAAAGTGACGAAGACAGCAATGATAATGACAATGACATAGAAAATGAAAACTGTATGCACACTAATTAATGAAAGTCCGAGAAGCCATAAAGAGAGACTTTCCTGCTGGTGGTGTCTATGGAAATGAAGTGATCCACCACATTAAAACAGAGTCTGAGATGAGGCGTTTCAGATAACCGAATGTAAATCCTTTATCAGATTTTAACTTGTGCAGTACTTGAAGTGAAACACAATGAAAACTTTAACAGAAATTGTCTCTGAATACATCTACGGTCTTGTATTTACAAGCTAAATATATATAGGAAATCACAAATAAATCCCTTTTAAGTTTGCTGCTGTTTTGACGAATTATGTTTTCTTTAATTTTTTTGGATGTGACTTAATTGATGACAAATGTTAAATTTGTGGATGTTGGTCATTAATTTTGCTCTAATAATACTGCAAGAAAACTTAGTTCTTGGGTAATGTAGTTGGTGTGTGTTAGGCTGCTGTCTGCACCGCTCCGGTACTCCGCTGCAGTGTCCGTGCGGCACACCTACTGCAGTGTATCTTTGGAAAGCCAGATTTTCAAATCTGCCCCTGGTAATCAATATGGATCTGTTTAAAAAAAAAATCGTACCATGAGAAATAATCTTGGCATAATTTCCTTTTGTTGCATCATTAAAACACAAAGCACTGCATTTACTGCACTGTGGGAGCAGGCTCTAGATTTCAGTCCGCCACAAGTCATTTTTCAGCCACGTGTAAGTATCTCTCACTACCATTGGAATCTGTTCTTCAAAATCTCAGATTTGTTTTGGCTTTAAATGCTTATCTCTCATCCACTGTTGGTCCAAATTCAGTTTTTTTGCTCTCTGTTGTTCTCTGCCCCGTTTTTGGTGATTTAGCCCAACTCTTTAGCTCTCCCAGTTACAATAACGTAAGGACAGACTGAGTAGTATTCTGTATCTGAAGTAAAAGTGGCATCAGTCTTAGGTGAGGGAACTTTGTCCATGTACTAGCCTTTGACTCCTGATAACTTGGCTCTAGAGGTAGGTCTGTTCACTTTCTCTGTGTGTTCCTGATGGAAATCACCATAGCCTTACAGCTTTCTCAGAAGGGCACGTGTATAAGAGAGAGGGCATTTGCATGTTCCCAAAGTCAGACCTGGTTTTTCTTTTAGTTTCTTACATTCAAGGATCCAGGATGCCAAATACATATGTGAGCATTTGAAACATTTTCATTTGCTGCTTTCTTTCCCTATGATCCAGTTGAAAGAATGTATCATTGATTGGCATACATACTGCCTTTAATAGGAGACTAAACACTGGGGCACACTTCACATACGACTACCTGAGAAACCGCTTCGTGTCCCACTGTTATTAAAGCAAAAACTATAATGTTCTTCACTTGAACTAATCAAATACAATAGATTATAAATTGTGTATTGTAAATAAAAGTTCACTCTGTGAGTGCACATTTTGGTAAATTATTTATTTATGTTAGCATTTTAAAAGAAAAGGGAGAAAAGTGCATTTGACCAGGATAAGTAAGGTATGTTGATCATGGCTTTGCTTTATATCTTGATATTAAAGCGGGTTTTTCATCCTGGTCTTTTAAAGGCTGCTTTGGGTGTTCATTTTTTTTTCTTTTCTTTTCTTTCTTTTTTTGTTGTTTTTCTTTTCTTTGTTCTTTTTTATGTAAACTAACCTCCTGCATGACAGAGGTTAATAAATTGTCAGCACTTGGGTTCACTTGAGTTTACATTTGAAATGTGCATGTTTATTTATACAGATTTCAATAAAGCTGTTGAAGGCCTTATTTAGTCTTTTATTTCTTACCCTGGAACCGTTAAAGTCAATTCCCTGTTCTCTGCATAGATGTCTTTACAGTACATTACAGTTAGTACAAGGTACAGAGTGAGTCACGTCCTACCAGGATGTTTTAGACTTGGGGTGCTTTTGTCTGTTTTAATGCACATATTCAATGAGCAAGCTGCATAGCCTTCTGCCTGCCTTTTGAGCATGCATTCATTCTGCCTATGAGCTATTTCTTTCTCTTTTTTTTGTTCTTTTTCTTTTTTTTCTCTCCCTCTCTCTTTTTCTCTTGTTTTTTTTTTTGTAAGTTATAGAAGTCATTGTTAAGCTCTTATATATCTAGATTATAGTCTCCATTCTGATTTTCCAAAGAGACTAGTTTCTTTTGTTTATTTACTTGGTGATTCATTTGTTTAGTTTTTGAGTGGATCTGAGGCTGGCCTATATCCCAGGCCAGGCTCCAAGTCTTTGATCTTCCTGCCTAGGCCTCTCAAGTACTGGGATTACAGATGGACAGCGCCATCCCCCTGACTAAGACCACATCCTTTTAATGCCTGCCATTAATTTCCTTCCTACTGAAAAGAAAAATTTTAAATTGAGTGCTGTCAGTGCCGTTGAATCTGAAATGATAGCTTCATTTACAAAAATAAGCTTTGTAGCATAAAAAGAATTAAAAGGAGATATCCATATGGTAATACAGGGTAGTAGGAATATATTTAGATTAGAATTCTATTTCTAACTTTGCCTGTTAGTAATCATGACTTTGAGCTTAATCTTTTTTTTTTTAGTCTGTTTCTTCACCTATACAATAATAATGACAATAATAGCCTTTGTTTATTGAGAGGCTTACTCTAAACCAGCCACTGTATTCAAGCGTTTATGTACATCATCACATTGTGTCCCACAAAAGCTGTGTGGTAGGAGCAGTCATCATCCTCACCTCCCATACATATGTTGTAAACAAAGTCCTCATTTCACAGTTCCTATGTCAGCATTCAGCCCTCAAAGCATGCCACCTCCTGTGTCACAGTGGCGCGCGCAGCCTCACTGTGTCACCATGGTACATACCCGCCTCACTGTATTACAGTGACGCGCGCCAGCTCGCTGTGTCACAGTGCCTTTCTCACCAGAGAACTCCAATGTGATCATCTTGTCTTCCATCAGGAAGAGTTTCATGAGCAAAGTGGGACTTGTTACTGATCTCTCTATCTGCATGGGAAGTGGCGCTAGATAATTTTGCCTCCCAAAATACCTTCTTCTCCTCTAGTTAGAAGAGTATCATCTGGTATATTTAACTTTTCTTTCCAAAATGAACTTTATCAACTTATTTACATTATTCACTATTTTGATTAAATGTTAAATATTCTGTGATATAGAATGTAAACCATTTCACCAAATCCAACCCTGAACGTCAAGTCCTTTCTTTTAAACTTCACCTGTAATTCTTTTATTATGTCTCATTTGGGAAGGAGAGTGCTTGTGCATGTGTCATGGCGCATGTGTGGAGGTCAGAGGACAGCTTGAGCAGGACTACGTTCTCTTCTCTACCATGTGGCTCCCCAAGATGGATGGAAGTGCCTTTACCTGCTGAGCCGCCTCACCTTAGTGTGTTTTACTAGTTGGGTGAAGGGCACCATGTACCATGGTGAGCGAGCACAGGGTGGCCAGCGGATAGCGGAATCATTCCCCCCCCCCCCCGAGGTCCAGCTGTGTCTTCAGGGATTCACAAAAAGTCCCTTTACCCACTGAGCTAGCTCACTGGCCCGTATATTTATATTGAAAGGATCTCCATGAAGAAACTGCAGCCTGGTGCTTTATGTGATTCTGGCTTTTGCTTATAATCTGATTTTAGTGATTCTGTGTTTATCATCCTTGCTTTCCAGACAACCAGGTATTAAGAACCACACAAAACATTGATCTCAGCATAAAGAAAATCCGCTAAGACCAAAATTCCAGCATAAAGTCAGCTAACACCAAAATAGGTATTACGTGAGGGCAGTGCTTTTCTTAGGAGCTGAGGTGAGGCTGTCTAAGAAGAAGGAAGCCAGACTTATCAGAGACAGTGAGGGAGTGGCTGCCTGAGGAGGGATTTGTGGTCACCACTGGTACTGTGTTGGTACTGGTACACGGCTGGCTTTTAGGCCGTTTCCCTGCTTTCCAGCCTTCTCCGGGCTGTTGTTTGATGGCTGCCTGCCTACTTGTTCTGGCACACAGGTGCAGATGAAATGGGCATCCTCTTGCCAGTTTAGGTAAGATAGTACTATAAGGAGATCCTGTGTCCCATTCAGGAGTCAGATCCTCCGGAAGGTCAGGAAAGTGGTCAAATGAAAACTTAGTCCTGAAGCCAAAGAACAGGGCAGTCTTTATATTTTTTACTTTATAGCAAAATTTATTTTTTTTTCTCATTGAATAATTTGTCCTGTCAGAAGTCTGAAATAGCTTCTCTTGAAAATCTCCTGATGCTTTCAGGTAATTCTCTTAAGTACTACTTGACCAGAAGATAGAGAATAAATGGGCCCTTGGTTCTGCAGCTGCAGATGGGTGTTCTATATTGTGTCATGGCCAGATTTTCCTAAAGGGAAAACTATTTTTCTTAAGCATTCTAGATTTGGGACACTTTAATTCAGTATGTGTGTGTGTTGTGTTTAATTCATATCTACTATAAATTAGAGGAGAAATTGCTATATAGTTTAGATGACATGGTCGTATAAAGCTGGATATATTGTTTTTATCTTTAAAGAAAGGCTAATAAACACAATCCAAGTATTATTTTTGGTAATTATAAGCGCTGAAAAACATAACCTCTGTCATAACATGATCTAATTATTTCTCAGCTCTGCTTCAGCATTTCAGCTAGGCAGAGTTGTTGAAACATCCTATAGTATGGGAATTAAAAAGTAGAATAAACTACTCAAAATTGAGTTATAATATTTTGGACAAGAGTTTTGAAGGTAGCGAGAAAATTCAGTCAGGAGGGGTTCAGCGTTGGCTTGTTGAGGTTTAGTCCTCTTGCCAAAATTTTAGTTAATGTCATTCTGCAAAGGTGCTAAAAATAGAACTGTCTCTTCGGAAATGATATTTTAAATAGTATAACACTAGAAGATTAGACTGCATTTTTAAATAATTTTTATCTTCGTGTATGTGAGAGTGTATGCCATATGCGAGGGTGCCCTTGGATACCGGAAGAGGCATGTGGTGCCCTGGAGCTAGAGCTGTAGATGCTTGGGGTCTGCCTGGCGTGACTCCTGGGAACGAATGAGTTGGTCTTTGGGAAGAGCAGGAGGTGCTCTGTTAACTGCTGAGCCAGCTCTCCAGCCCCAAGACTGCATTTTTAATATGCACAAAATCAAATATTCTAACTGTTTACATTGTTTGAGCAGTTGACTGTTCTACATTAAAAAAGTATTTATTTTGCTGAATTCTCCCCCCACCCCCGCCATACCATATAACTTCATCTATATAATCTGGTGGAAAACATTGTGAATTTCATCTGTTATGACCTTCATTGAGATTTGTTGCTAGCTACAGTTAGGTCCACATACATTAAAGTGAAACAGTAAATTTGGGAACAGGACAACAATCTTTTCTAAAATGTACATATCCTAACCTTATCTCAGTGATGGCAACTTCCTCTGTATCCATCTCAAGTGTGCTCATTTTTAATAGACTCCTCCTATGGCGAAGAGTAGGGAACAGGCCGTCTGGTGTCCCTTTTTATAAAGTCCTAACCTTGTCATTAACGTTTCGCCACTGTAGCGTAACCATTCCTGAATGGCAGCCTCTAATATAAACTCCATTTTTGGACAGGTCTGCTCACTAGGATGGTATGGCTCGGCCCAATCCCTACCACTTCAGTGTAATCTGTATTCTTAACAGTCTCTCTTCACCCCCGTATTAGTCTCCAGAGAAGCCAAGCCAATAGGATGTCCATGTAGAAAGTCATAAGGAGTTGGCTCGTGTGAAGGAAGCTGAGAATTTCTAAAAGACCCACGATCATCAAGCTAGACTCAAGAATGGTGGCAGTTCCAGTCACTATCCGAAAGCATGACAGCCAGGAAAACCTGCCTAAAAGCCAGCACACTTGAGATCCAGAAGAGTCTGTTTCCATTTGTATCCAGAGGCAAGCGAAGGCCAGGGAGACAGCTCAGGGCAACCAAGCAGGAGTTCTTCAGATGAAACAGGAAGTGTTAACATCTTTGTTCCATTCTGGCCTTCAGTTGGGGTGAGGCTCAACAGGGGGGTGCAGGGGAAAGGGGTAGTTACTCACTGCATGTTTTACTGTTCATCCCCAAAAACATACCCAGAAGCAGCCAAAAATAATGAGGTGCTCGGCAGCTCAGTCTATTAGATACAAACTTGATCATTAAACCTCTTCATGTTTAAGTGTGGTTTAGACGGGATTAGACTGCCAGAGTTCCAGGCCTATCACTTCGTGTGATTCTCACCTCTATCCCACTTTCTTGATTTGTTAAGTAGGCAAGTCCAGATTTTCCAACAAAGAATACTTAGACTGAGAAGTTAATTAGACAGTTTGCTTAGCCAATCAATGATTTCTCATAGGGTGGACAGTTTGGTTGTTGAAGATTGGTGTGGAATCCACATCCCCCATGCTCCTAAGTCATCAGTCCCAGCATGAATGAAGTCCCCTAAGAAGGATAACAAGATTTAGATTGTCTTAAGCTTTGTGAAGAGTGCAAAGGGTATCATTACTAAGGAAACAGCAAAGACATAGGATGATCATTGCTGGAGCCATGTCATCTGCTAAAATGGTGCTTGAGGGAAAAGGTAAGAATCGCCCCCATCTCATTTCTTACCTTCTCTCGAATGCATTCCATAGTTTTATCATCTAGGGCTTGTTCCATGCATTCTCTTTGCATGGTCTGCTTTATCTGCTACCAGGTGAACTTTCACACTTCTTCCTTAAGACATAGCTACCCCAAACTTCATCTGTTGAATCATTTGCCATTCGGGTTATATATCATGAGTCTGTCTTCTCCCACTACACCAGATAGAATATAGTGCTATAGGATATAGAGTTTCTGTACAAAACTGTTACAAGGAGAAATTTTCTCACGGCAAGCCTGTACTCCCATCTCAGGAAGCCAAGGCAGGGGCAAAAGGGTCATACAGACCCTTGAATTCATACAGATTGAATTCAAGGCCAGACTGAGCACTTTGGAAAGAACCTGTCTCAGGACAGAAAAAGCAGCCTGGGGGTGTCGCTCAGTGATAGAGCACTTGGCCTAAGTCCCCAGCACACACAAAGTTTCTCAAGCATCAGTGTCCTTCTGATCTTATTTTTGGTACTACTGAGTACATGTTTTAAGTTTTAAAAGTAGATACCCTTTTGAGTGTGCATTAAAAAATAGTATATGGTTAGGAATGCCTTGTGTCCCCTGTGTGTGTCGGGAGGGGAGGAAGGCTTAAATGGTAGATGCAGCAACATTTTAAACTCAGAACGTTTATGAAACATGTATGTTGATTTTCACTTGAATTAACTTCTCTAGAGTCAGAAGCCCTGTGTCTGTAATCTTCTCACATAATAACACTTAGGCTTTCATTTGTATTTTTATGGATTTGCAGCTCTGTGACTCCTGAGTTTTTATAAAATGCTATTTGTATTGTATGTTTTTCAGGAAGGGGTATGTTGAACTCAGTAAAATAGCGCATATAGTCAGTGGTTATTAAATGGTTCTTACTTCGTGTGGATTGTCTAGGAATTTTTACTGTAAGGAATTCTTTGTTCCAATAAAGACGACGACATTGCTGCTACCTTTTGTTTCTATCAGAGAGCAACCTGAATTTCCGTTTGTGTGCTGGCCCTCGTTTCTAGGAATAATAGACACCCCTGGCTGTAAATAGCCAAGAATAGCCTTTTAGTCTGAGGGAGGGATACCCCAAACATTTCTTTGCTTAGAATAGCTACCTAAAGAGGAGAAAGTGGCTTACTTGATTGTGGTTTCTGGTTTCCGTTTTGGAGACTTTGTTGTGGCTTGTTTGCCCCAGTCATCTTGATGTGACCTTAGATGACAGAGGACAATTGTCACCTAGGACAGGTGAGATGGCGAGTGAGGAAGGCTAGTGGCCTGATGACCCAAATTCCATCCTGGGGCCCACATGGTGGATGGAGGGAAACGTCTGTCAAGCTGTATTGCAAGTCCTTTGTAAGTTGCAATATTCATGCTGGTGTTTCACATAGTTAGACTCATGACCTATGCCTGGAGCCAGTGTCCAGACAAGCAGTTAGCTGGCGTACTTTGAGGGAAAAAAACCTTTGTTTCTTAGAAAATGAAGAGTCCTTCTTTAACAAAAGTTCTGTTCATTTTTCTCCCAAAATTCCAAAGCGGCATCTTGAAACTGGGATGAGAATGGAAGGCGTGTGACATTAACCTTGATCATACTCTCATTCTTTGTGAGCAATGTCAAAGATTATACTCCTCAGAGCCAAGAATAACCCTTCCATCCCCAAAGCCACAAGCTTTGTCTCATGAAGTTTAAACTTGAAAAGCAACAACAATAAAAAAAATGGAAATTTTAACTTGAGCACATAGCTCTTGTTCATGAAATTCATGATTTGGGGACCTTCTCTTTTCAGGTGCTATGACTCTTCTCCAGGGCCTCACACACGGTAGGCAAGCACTCACACGCTCAGCTGCACCCTCGGTCTCTGACACTTATCATTTCAGTGACATGGTTCACAATATAGATGAATGTATAGTGTATAAACATACTGCATTTACAATGTATGATGCCATTTGTAATATCAATAAATGTAATAAAACATGTTTTGGTCAATTTAATCTCTATATCTGTACAGTTCATTTTCTTGCCACCTTCCCAAGCGGTGCATCATTCCTATACTTTTCAGTTCTCATCCTCAGCTATCTTATGAGGGAAGATATGGGCCATACATGTAGCATAGTAATGACGTGGAAATCCATTGTTTTTATTTGCTAATTTAAAAGAACAAAGGTATGGGGTACGGTGACACTGGCCTTTCCCTTTAATCTAGGAACTTGGGAGACAGCTGCAGGCAGATCTCTGTGAGTTTAATGTCAGCCTGGTCTGCGTAGCGAAGTTTCAGGCCAGTTGGAACAATACAGTGAAACCCTGTCTTTTAAAAAGTTTAATTTATATTTTAAGTAAATTTGTCAAGTACAATGAGTGATGCCTGTAATCCCAATTGGGATGGAGACAGAAGGATCAGAAGTTCATGGTGCTGCTTGCTATAGACTGAGTTCCAGACTGACCTCAGCTGCATGAAACCCTGTCTCCAAAAAAGTAAAACGGAAAAAAGAAAAACTCACTGTAAAACCTCTCAAAATCACTGTAACAGTATCTCGGTATAAAATAGAAACAACTAGAGGCACTCAGATCTTTAGTTGTGGTCATAATAATCTTCATGTTCAGAGGGTTTGCGTGGAGGTGCTGGTTCACGATAAGGAGTCTCATAGTCTAGGGAAGGCTGAGTAGCTAATTACCAAGGGAGGGAATTTTTAAAATGATAGTTTCATTGTAAGTAGCCACAAAATCTACCTTCAAATTCCAAGGTCTTGGCTTACTCCTAAACTCTACACAGAGCAGGAACTATGGGGAAAATAACTGTTAGGCTTCAAGTATTTTCAGCAGCAGCTCAGCACAAAGGAGACAGTTTCAAGTTCATCTGACCAAACAGGAAGTTTACAAAGAACTCAGCTTTCCACCGAAACTCCTAAGTGCCTGGGCATTAGGAACAGAAACCATCAACAGGGCCTGTGCCTACATCTTAAGAGAAACAGCCTTAATAAAGATTAAGGAACTAGTTAATAACTAACCTGCCCACGAAGAAGAATTAATGTTATTTAGGGAAAGAAATCAAGGTTTGAAGAGAGTTAAGTGTTGAGAGCACTTGCCTCTGTTATTGCTAGGAGACAATCTCACAGCATACTGCTGATGGGCAAACATGCACTGGCACAGATGCATGTGCCAAAGTGGGTGGAGCAAAGCCCATGAGGACTCAACCCTACACAAAGAACGATAGGCAACTGAGGGAAGCTGGGAGGAGGAGAGGTCCCCAGAGAAGAGCATACCAACTGGTTTTCCAGTGCCTATGGCCAGTCCTGAGAACATAAAAGTAACAACATATGGACTAAACGGGTTATATTGCTATTATTACATGTATGCAATAACAATGGGAAACAAGCCGTGAATTTGAAGGAGAGTGAGGAAGGAGAGTGGTAAGGTTTGGGGAAGGAAAAGAAAAGAAATGTAATTCAATTAAAATCTTCAAAAATCCTTGCTATTCCAGAGGACCCAGGAGTAATTCCGAGGACCCTCGCAGTGCCTCACGGTAGTCTATAACTCCAGCTAGGATCCAATCCCTTATTAGAACCTCCTCGTGCACCAGGCACACAAGTGGTGCACAGTCAATCACACACGCAAGCAAAACATCCCCACGTTAATTAGCATGTTGTTTATGAGCCACCTTTCCTGGATAAGTGTAGCTACCAACTGTCATCAAAAAAGTCTCCCCACAGCAAATGAAAACTATCACAGAAAACCACAAGTGGACACGATACAGAGGTAATAGCTCATGGGAAGCCCAGCACCAATGGAGAGATCTACACCACAGTTCTTGCATCTATGGTTCAGAGAAAATCGTTGAAGAGGAGACAATTCTTCTGTGAAGTATCTCCTAGAAATGGGCACATGAACAGACTGGAACAATGTCAATATTGATGCCACATTGATGGGGAAGGAGGAAATTCTGTGGGGTTCCACTCTAGACAAAGAACTACAGGCAACCAATGACTGTACTGATTGCTGCAAGTAGGAAAATTAGCCTCCCCCAGAGATGAGCCTCCTGTTTGTTGTCCAGTGCAAAGTAGTGGTCAGCCCTGTATTGACTAGCAATGCACTCAGCAGCAATATAAGTATATATAAATACATATACATAAATATAATTTTTAATGATCAATTTGAGGTGAGCATGAGAAGGGTGCAGGAGAAGGCAGATGGGAGGAGCTAAAGGAAAAGGGGAGGAGAGAAAGTAATATAATTCTATTTTAACTAAAAACATAAAAACTACAACTAGTAGGAATATAGAGTAGAAATCATAATGTATGGTCGGTAGGAAACAAAACATGCTAGCATTGAACAAGAAAGACTTTCAAATTAAATATATACATTAAAATAATCTAGAGGAAAAGATAATGAGTAAAACAAAATTCAAGAAGGATATGAACTAAAATAGCAAAGCTAAAGAGTATAATAGCTGGAGTCAAATGTATTGGTGGAGTCAATAGCAAGGAAAAGAGGAGTAGAGAAATGGCTCATATGTTAATATGTTTGTCTCACAAGGATGAGGACCTGAATTCAACAAGGAAGCAGAGACTGGAGGAGCCCTGGGACTTGTTGGCCATCTGGTCAACCCAGTATTTGCTGTTTCTCAAAAGTAAAATGGAGGACAATTAAAAAAGACACCAACATCAGCCTGTGGTTTCTGCATGTGCACACATACACACGTGCACACACATACACATTAAATCACATATTCAAAACCAAACACAATAGTGATTTTGTTTGTATAGTTTTGGAGATGAAACCACTGAACTACATCTTCATCATTTGCTTTGCTTTCAACAATAAGGGATCCCTATTAGCTGACATGGCTCTTGAACTTTCTGTGCAGCCCAGGATTGACTCAAACCCTAAACACACATCTATCAAGCCTGAGTTCCTGAATTACAAGGAAGTGTGACCATAACCAACTTTTTTTCTGACTGGTAGGATCTTGAAGACTTAAGAAACACAGCCAAACACATAGAGAAGGAATACCAAAATATATTTAAGAAAATATAGGTGTTGCAATTTATAACAAAATTATAACACACTAGCCCAGAATTGTTGAAATAGGAGTGGCGGCAGGGCTGCGTCCCCGGCACCCGGCCGCCCTCATGGCTAGCTTATGCCCAGAAATAATTACACGGAAACTATTCTTTCAAACACTGCCTGGCCCGGCTAGTTCCAGCCTCTTATTGGCTAGCTCTTACATATTGTTCTAACCCATTTCTAATATTCTGTGTAGCCCACGAGGTGGCTTACCAAGGAGGATCTTAACCTGCGTCTGTCTGGAGCGGGAGAATCATGGCGACTCTCTGATTCAGCTTCTTTCTCCCACAATCCTGTTCTGTTTTCTCCACCCACCTAAGGGTTGGCCTATCAAGGGGCTTAGGCAGTTTCTTTATTAATAAGAAATCACTCCCACATCACAGAATGGAGTATAATAAAGGTTTATTTAGGGGTAGACTCACAGAAAAAGCACTGATCAGCAGTCCTCGGCATGAGCAAGGAAGTGGAACTGAATCCAGCCACCAAGAGGCCTGCATACACTTTATGTCTGCATTTATAGTACATGAGACCATGCCCAAAGTAGGCTGGTATCGTCAAGGTTATTGGTTGAAGGAGTTCCCAAAGCACCTCTCCCTTTTATCTAAATAAGAGAGTTCCAAACCCAATACAAAACTACATACAATAAGAACAAATATCAAGTATAAAAATTAGAATTACAACCAGAATAAACAATATCAAGCAAGAAACATGTGCTAAATGTCTCAATAGTTATCCTATTCTAGGGAGTCTAAGTCTTACATTAGAAATGGCTTGGCTAAGTCATGAAAGGAAAGTAATTATGACTACCTAGTTTTCAACTCCACCTAATTTTCTGTAAACCTATTTTACAACCTAGGTACTTCTTTATAATTTTTCAGGAACAATTTGTAATCCCCATTTAGGCAAAACTTTTTTTGCTTCTTCAAACATTCTTTCTAAAGTATCTACGTTTAAAGCAGATAGCAAAATTCATCTATATAATGGTAAATTATAGTTTTAGGAAATTGTTTATGTATTATTTCCAATGGCTGACTTACAAAATATTGGCACAGGGTGGAAGAAGGCTGCAGACCTTCTGCGCAGGTCTCGGTAGTGGAGTGAACTTGGGTTTCACGTGGCTGCCAATCTGTTGCAATTTATAATAAAATAGTCCCACACTAGCCCAGAATGGAGTATAATAAAGGTTTGTTTATTCAGGGTAGACTCACAGAAAAGCACTGATCAGCAGTCTTCTTTGTGAGTGGGGAACAGCCGGCAAGAGGCCTACTCAAGCTTTATGTCTGCATCTATAGTATATGAGACCACACCCAAAGTGGGCTGGTATCTTAAAGGCTATTGGCTGAAGGAGTTCCAACAGCATATAGGTGAAGTTTTTCTATTCTTTTTTTGTTTGTTTGTTTCGTTTTGTTTTTCAAGACAGGGTTTCAAGACAAATGTAACAGCCCTGGCCATTCTGGAACTCACTCTGTAGACCAGATTGACCCCAAACTCACAGAGATACGTCTGTCTGCTCTCTGAGTGCTGGGATTAGAGGCACACACTACCACCAGCCCTAATTTGATTTTTTTTTAAAATAATCAACTGATGGAGAAAGTCAACAGACCCTAAGTAAAATAAACAGAAAGAAAAACACAGACATAATTAAAACAAAATCTGCACCATGGAAAAGAAGGCTGAAAAGGAGACATGGGGAGGGGGTGGGGGATCTCATTATAAGGAAGTCTTGTGACCACTGACCTCTCATTAAAAATGAGGATGGTCACAAGAAAACGAATGCCACAGCCCTTGAGGCTCTAAAATCTAGGTGGTTAGATAGGAAGGAAAGCGGAATTCTGTATGCAAGAAAACAGCTTCAAGATTAAAAGAAAATTCAAAATAGTTTCACATTTTAAAAAACCAGAATTAAAGCTGGGCAGTGTTTGAACACTTGGTAGGCAGAGGAAGGTAGAGCTCTGTAAGTTCGAGACCAGCCTGGTCTACAGAGTGAGTTCCAAGACAGCTAAGGCTGTTACACAAAGAAACCTTTCTCAAGAAACAAAACAAAATGATATCAGAATTTATCCACTTTAACCTATGGTACAGGAATTCTGGGGGAAATGCCAGAAGAATTTACATTTGAGGAATTCATAGCTATAGAAAAGTGAAAACTGCAGGACCTGTGAATACATATCTTGGTAAGGCAAGTTTTATTTCTGAAAAATAAAGTGACTGTCCGAAAGATTAGAATAATTCCTTTTTTAGCCAGTTTTTACATTTACTTTTTTACCAAAGACATTGCACATAATACAAAGAGTATGTTCAGCACTGGCCCTATCCCATAGCCACACTGATGAATATCTTGCATATCACCATAGAAACTTCATCTGGCGATGATGGATGGAGCTAGAGACAGAGACCCACACTGGAGCACCGGACTGAGCTCCCAAGGTCCAAATGAGGAGCAGAAGGAGGGAGAACATGAGCAAAGAAGTCAGGACCGCAAGGGGTGTGTCCACCCACTGAGACAGTGGGGTTGATTTAATGGGAGCTCACCAAGGCCAGCTGGACTGGGACTGAACAAGCATGTGATCAAACCAGACTCTCTGAATGTGGCGGACAATGAAGGCTGACTGAGAAGCCAAAGCACTGGGTTTTGATTCTACTGCATGGACTGGCTTTGTGGGAGCCTAGTCTGTTTGTGTGCTCACCTTCCTAGACCTGGATGGAGGGGAGAGGACCTTGGGCTTCCCACAGGGCAGAGAACCCTGACTGCTCTTAGGCCTGGAGAGGGAAGGGGAGGGGAAGGAAACACTCTACTTCGTGGGGAAGCACTCAAAGGTTTTTCACTCAAAATTGTTGTCCGCCAGAAACTGGGTATGATGGGAAAATATTTCCTGGCATTACCTCTCCTACACATTGTACCGAGGTCCCAGACAGACACAGAAATGTGTCTGGTTTGCAATAGGAACTGTAAAGACAGTAACATTGCATCATGTTGGCTTTGAAGTTGAGCATGATCTACTTTGGTGTGTTTTCTGCGGTATTTCCGCTCTTCGCCTGTGCGTTTATCATTAACTTCATGGAGTTTAGAGAACTTTTGGTCTTTATTTCTTTTATGTTGTTCACATTCTTCTTTTCTCTGTGCAAGAATTGACTTCCAGACAACGCTAGTGGCTGACCTGAAGTTCACTGAGGGTGCTTTCATGTTTCCAAAGCATCCTTCTGAGTTATTTCTCCGACACTGTGTTAAAGCTCCCGGATTCTTCCTTCGCTTTATAATCTAGTGCTAATCTCACATACTGCACTTTAAAATCTTGTGTCTTATCGTTTTCTTGCCCTCAGATTATCTCACATCTTCTGTGTCTCTAATCTTGGGATATCTAGGATATGGTTCTATTATTTTAATGTGTTTTTTTCTGATAATTGTAATGTCTATCTATATTAGTTAAAAATTGTTTTTGATAGTGTGACCATTCTCTCCTACGTTGGATCTTGTTCTCTGCAACTGTATATGTTTGATACTTATTCAGTCCTTTTTGGATGCCAGACTGGTGAATTTTAGCCTATTGAGTCATGGATATTTTTCTGTATTTCTATACAGGTCCTGGAGCTTCGTTCTGGGATGAGGTTAAATTACTTGGAAACCGTTTCAGATCTTTTTATGATTTGCTTGGCAGGTTCTGAACAGTTTCCAGCCTAGTGCCTCCAGGCTGATTATCACCCTCCGTGAAGCAGTTTCCCACAGACATTCTTCCCAGTGTCGTATGCTTGCGTTTTGCCCATAGCTGATGTGACCAAGCCTTCCCCCAACTCTGTGTGAACTCGTCGGTGTTATTGCTACTTTTTCTCTATGATCCCCCAAATACTACTATTCTAAACAAACAGAAAGGGTAGCGATAAAATAACACCCAATGGCATTCTGCTGTGCTCATAGGTCAGCGTCTTGCCCAGCTATGACAGAGAATCTTACGCAGTTACAATGCAATCTTAGTTTCCCCTAAGGGAGTCTCAGTGGGCAAACAAACTATTCTTAAGGATTCCTTGTGTATGTATTATGGCATCCAGTATAATGTTTTTATGAGATTCCAAAGTGTAGGAACAAGTGGGTCTCTTTTCTTTCCACTTGTTTTGCTCAATTCTGATGTATTCGTTTTTCTTTTATCCATATTATATTATTATCATACCCTAGAAGCCTGTTTGTTTTCTAATGAGAGACAGAAAAGGTGTGGATCTGAATGGGAGGGAAGAAGGGGTGAGGAGGGACTGGGCGGAGCAGAGTAAGGAGGAATCAAAATCAGGATACACTGTATAGAAAAAAATCTATTTTCAGTAAAAGAGAAGTATTTGAAGGCATCTCTAAGTCTGATCCTGAGAGTCCTCTGCGACGATCTGTAACTGGGAGTTTGAAGGCTACCGAGCTTTCAACACCACTGCTTTTTCTTCAGTATATCTGGAGGTTTGGGCAGCTTTTGTATTGAAGGTTAAACAAAGAAAAGATTGTATTTGTGCTTCTTCCACACTGGGATGAGCACCATGACAGAGCCACGAGACGTGTGTCCTGCAGATCCTTGAATATCAGTTTAACTCAGTGGTATTTTTGAATATTCTATACCAAAACAACGGAGTGCATGGAAAGAGAATGGGTTGTTAAGCTGTAAGAGCAAACTACTAAGGCCTTTGTCTCTGAAAAACACCCATGTATGCTTTACCCCTTCCATAGTTTTTTTGTCTGAGTGTGTGAAGCAAGTGGATGAAGTTGGGTCTCTGTCATAGTGACATCCTCTGTGACATGGTAATGCTCCAGCCGGCAGGCAACTTTCATGGATAAACTTGTACAATGCTTTTACTATCGTTTATCCCCTCTCTGTGCTCCTGTCTTTATAACCTTTGGAGAGAGTGTGTGTGCTCCCAATTGTGGAGCAAACTCAGGGGTCCCAGAGCAAACTCCGGGGTCCCAGAGCAAATTCCCAGCACAACCACTTAGGGTTTTAACATTGGAGGAACTTGACTGAGTCTCTTCCAGTTTGAATCTCCTCATATAGAAAAGACATGCGACCTTATTAGGTCCTTTGTAGTAAGAGGAGCAGTGGGCTGTGTCCTGCCGACTGACTTACACCTGGGCTGGCAGGCTGCTTGTCATCGGGCCACCAGGCTAGCTCATGCCTAAAACAATCACACAGAAATCTGTATTAATTAAATTGCTGCCTGGCCCATTAGCTCTAGCCTCTTATTGGCTAACTCTCACATCTTGATTCAACCCATTTCTAATAATCTGTATGTCACCACAAGGCCGTGGCTTACCAGGAAAGATTCAGCACATCTGACCTGGCAGCTGGCTCCATAGCGACTCTCTCTGCCTCTTGCCTTCTTCCTCCCAGCATTCAGGTCTGTCTCCCAGTCTAAGTTTTGCCCTATCAAAAGGCCAAGGCAGCTTCTTTATTTAACCAATGAAAGCAACACATAGAAAGAAGGACCTCCCACACCAGTCCTTATTAGCATAGGACCGTGCAAGGTATCTGTAATGAGGGGTTGGAGACATGACTCAGCAGTTACGAGCACACGATGCTCTTCTAAACGACCTGGGTTCAAGTCCCAGCATACAAATAGCAACTCACAGTCATCTGTAACTCCAGCCCCAGGGGATCTGATACCCTCTTCTAGCTTCTATGGGCATTGCATGCAAGTTGTTCACAGAGATGTATGCTGGCAAAACACCCATACACATAAAACAAAAATTAAGGTAAAAAATCTTATAAGAATATGAGTCTTAAGGTTCTAATGTGGTGGCGAAACGCTATGACCAAAAAGCAAGTTGGAGACAAAAGTGTTTACTTGACTTGGCTTACACTTCAACATTGCTGTTCATAACTGAAGGAAGTCAGGATGGGAGCTCAAACAGGGCGCGCTGTTTGCTGGCTTGCTCCCCATGGCTTGCTCAGCCTGCTTTCTTATAGAACCCAGGACCATCAGCTCAGGGATGACATCACCCACCTTGGGCTGGGCCCTCCCCCATTGATTACTAAATGAGAAAATGCCTTACAGCTGGATCTCACAGAGACATTTCCTCAGCTGAGGCTCCTTCCTCGGATGGCTCTAGTTTGTGTCAAGTTGACGCACAAAACCAGCCTAGCCTATGCAATCTGTAAAGTCCTTAAGACAAGGCCAGCTTGTGTGGACTTGGTTGCCTATTTACTCTGCCTGGCACCTCATCTCCCGAGCAGAAGAGGGAAGTTTAGCTTCTCTTTCTGCTTCCTCCTGACTCCTCACAGCTGTCTCTGTCTACCTGCCTTCCGGTGGCTTAACAAACATTTCCTGAGCGCTGCCTGTGTACAGGACACTAATTTAGGCTGATTCTATTTGAAATGTAAAAGTCCTGACCTTCTATTCTTCCCATATAATGAAATGAATCAATACTTAAGCAGTCTGCTGCAAGAGATAAGCTAAGAGAGAGGAAGGCAGAAAAGCAAGGTATTCCGTTAGTCTGTTCTCTCTCCCTCCTGCTCTCATCTGCCTACTGAAGAAAATATAATAAGAAATGATTAGTGGGGCTACTGGAGGATATAGCTTTTTTTTTTTTTAAGTTGAGAAAGTTTAATAATGGTTCTTATATATGATTAGCCGGCTGTCATCAGCTCTGACCAGTAGGGGGCAGTAATGTCCCGCTATAGAAACATTCACTGTTAATGGCCCCTTGAAAGAGTGCACAGAGGAATGGAGGAGTGAGACATATTTCTTGTTTATTTATTTGCCTTAAATTAATTTAGGGAGCATGCTGCAGGGGTGTGGGGCAGGTATGGAGGGGCTGGGACGTGAACAGTATTGTGCATGATGTGAACTTTCTAGAGTCAATAAAGAATTAGGTAATAATAATAATAGAGTATACAGAAGAACTTACTTTTAACTTGATTACTGTGGGATCTTCAGATTCTTAAACTGTGCTGTTCTGTGCATGGAAGAAGAAGAAAAGAGACTACTGGTATTGTCCTGTTAAAACTGGAACTGCAGTAAGTTTCTAACGAGGTTGGTGTTACCAATGAAGGTCTTCCACCTTGCCTCAGATTCATTAAGAAACTAAAGGAGAAGCTAAAAAATTGTCATGTTTGCTTGTTCATTTGTTTGGGGAGCAGGGAAAGAGTAACATTCTCTTAAGGAACGTGATGAACACCAGCTGGACCATCTGACTTCTACTTAACTCTGCTGCTTAAGAAATTCACAGAAAGTAGACTAAAGGTGCGTGGGGCTAGTCGGGAAACTACTTTTTCAGGACTGTGGATGAGATAGGGGAGTGTCCAGCACGACAGAGAAGGACTAATCCGAGAACATCACCCTGTTCTCCGAGCTCTTGATTTCTGCTCCCACCAGTGTCCAGCAGAGGGAATGCATCACTCAAGCAAAGCCCAGCTCAGATCTTTGTCTAGAAGCTGTTTGTCTTGTCCAGTGTGCCAGTACTCTGAAGAAAGCAGGGTCTGTACATCAAGCTCCAGATCGCCTTGTCTTGAAAACAGAAAAGGAAGGAAGGAAGGGAGGGAGGAAGGAAGGGAGGGAAAAGAAAAGAAAAACAATTTATGTGTTGTTTGTTTCCAGAAAACTACTATTTTTCCTCTCTTGTGATATTTGTTTTATGTAGAGTTCACTACGACTTTCTGTACAGTGTATATATTATATATAGTCCTTGTAGTATGTGTTACTGGTTTTATGTGTGTATTTTAAGCTTTCTTTTACATTTCTTTTTTTATAAAAAAAGATCTGGTACAGAGAAAATATTTGATTTCCTGGGTTTTTATTTTTTGTTTCTTATTAATCCTGAGTATCATTTTTATTGTTTAAAAATACCTAATCAATTAAAAAACCCCAGTCATGTAGTTAAAGCCAGAACTGTTCAATATCTCACAAATGACAACTGTTAGATCCGGAACACCCCCCCCCCCCCCCCCCCCCCCCCCCCCGCCAACACACACACACATAAATAGCTGAGGTACCTATTTAACATATCAAAGTGGTCACTGTCTGCCAGTTTCGCTCCACACCTGTTAAGGAGACATCCCGGCTGGCTGGCATACTCGTCCCCTACCCTAAACTCTCCTGTCCTGGGAACTGTGCCAGGACTCAACCACAAGCTGCTCTTCCCTATGTAATCCAGCCATTTTGGCTATACCTGTTTCTTGGTCTCCTGGCCCCTCTCTTCACTCCTCTCTCACCCCCTCCCTGTCCCACCACCTCCTCTCATGGCCAGTTCAGTCTGGACTCTTGCAGATACCTCTGCCTACACTCCACCTCATATCTACAGTAAACCTATCATACCTAGGAACAGTTATCTTCTTCCTTCCTTCCTTCTTCTTCTTCTTCTTCTTCTTCTTCTTCTTCTTCTTCTTCTTCTTCTTCTTCTTCTTCTTCTTCTTCTTTCTCTCTCTCTCTCTCTCTCTCTCNTTCTTCTTCTTCTTCTTCTTCTTCTTCTTCTTCTTTCTCTCTCTCTCTCTCTCTCTCTCTCTCTCTCTCTCTCTCTCTCTCTCTCTCCTTTCCTCCCCACTTACCTTTCTGGCCAGGGGTCGGGGTAGGGATGGCAGAGAACAACCTTGCCCCTGATTGTTCTTTGCTTGCTTCCCAAATCTTTGGCACCTGACAGTCTTCTCTGGTCACGTGCCTCAAGCCTTTGCCAGCAAGTACTGCAAACTCCTTTTAAGAGGGGGCATCCCCTTCCTTCCCATTTCCTGTAGACAGGGAAACGACATGGCCGAGCCATAACCCAGAAGGACTTTGTGTTTCTGATAAGCTGAACGTGGCTGGATGAGACCTATTTGAGCTGTTGGGGTAAAGGTTAAGGTTAGGATTCAAGCAGCCTGATTTTTTTTCTTGTGTATAAAATAAAAAATATACTGTAGGGTTTTTCACTTAACATTACTGCATGTGCCCACATACATATGAGAACATGGCCTTTAGTGGGGGTACTATTCTATTAGGTGGCCCAGTCTTCTATTTCGCCCCCATATGTTACTTTCATTTTGTTAGATGCATAGCCAGGGAGGTCTTCCCAAGTTGGATTCCTGGGTTCGTTCCTGCTGATCGTCCCTTAGCCTCTATGGCTAGCCAACAGACTGAATTGTGTACTTCACTGGCTCACCTTGTGTGTTGTCTGCTCAGCCTTAAAAGTGAGCATCAGAGATGGTTCCGTGGTTAAGAGCACTGGTTGCTCTTCCAGGGGCCCACAGTTCAGTTGCCAGCAACCACATGGCTATGCACAACCATCCGATCCCTGTTTGAGTGCTAAACTCACCTACAGTATAGTGTCATCATTCACACTGTTGTCTCTTTCTCTCTCTCTCTCTCTCTCTCTCTCTCTCTCTCTCTCTCTCTCTCTCTCTCACACACACACACACACACATGTGTAAATGAACATGTTTGCTCTTTTTATTATAAATATATATTTATATAAATGTACAAATATGCCTTTGGACTCTTGTTAGCATGTCTTTAGGTTAACTTTCTATAAATTCCTATGATTGCTGAATTGAAAGATATTCCTGACTGAAGGTTTAATGCTTACTCTAATCTTACGTTGTAGTTTGAAAATACATAACAAAAGCTGGGAGGGGTGGCAGCAGATCTCTGAGTTTGAGGCCTGATTGATCTACATAGAGAACTCCAGGCCAGCTCGGGCTACAAAGTGAGACCCTGACTGAAAAATAAAATCATAAGGGGCCTGGAGTTTGGACTGAGGCAACTCCCAGGGGAGGGAGCTCATGCCAGGAGCTGGGGTGAAGCCCCCAGTCAAACAATATACACATAAATAAATTTATTTTAATGAATAACAAAATTCACCATCCTAACTGTTGTATACAAATTGGGTTATTAGTATGTTCACCTTGTTATACAATAGCTGGGTTCACTTTCCAACACCACACGGTGGTACGCAGCCGTCCCACAATTCCAGTTCCAGGAGATCTGATACTCTCTTACAACATGATGCACACACATACATGCAGGGAAAACACTCATACAGTTAAAAAAAAAAAAAAAGAAGAAGACTAGACTGAGTCACAGCTGCATTCTGTCCTTGACAGAGAGAGAGATTTCAGAAGGACAGCAGACAGGTTTTTCTGTTAAAGGTGAATGAATATTTGCTCATTGTTAAATAGATAAAAGTTCAGGGGCTAGTGGCAGCTAGCGGCTGCTTGAAGAGGGGTGTCATTTTCTTCAGTGGTGTATCTACTGGAAAGTAGTCCATGTTCATACAAGCAATCTTAAATTCAGTAACACCACACACACACACACACACACACACACACACACACACACACACACGTTGTAAAAGGTAGCTTGTGTGTTCCTGGCTGCCCAGACTCTTGAAAATAACCACACAGAAACTGTATTAATTAAAACAGTGGTTTGGCCAATTATTTAAGTGTATGGCTAGTTAACTCTTACATCTAAAAGTAACCCATTTCTAGTATTTTATTTATATTTTACCATGAGGCTCATGGTTTGCTGGAAATGTTTCAATGTGTCTGTCTCTGGTGGTGACTCCATTGTTTCTCCCCTGACTCTGCCTTCCTTCTCCCAGCATTCAGTTTAGTTTCCCCCACCTAGCTCTGTTCTACCCTATCAGACCAAGCCAGTTTCGTTATTAACCAATGGTATTCACAGCATACAGAGGGGAATCCCACATCACACACACATGGACAAGTGCACACACATGTATATGCACACACATGCACTCACTCTCACACACACGCACATGCACAAGCACTTACACATGCAATATACATACATGAACACACACACAATATAAAATTTTGAGAGAACTTTTGGGAAGAATTTCAGCAGAGGGAGAATGAAATGGGATAATGGGAGATAGAAATGACAAAAACTTAGTATAAACTTGTATGAAACTGTCAAAGAATAAATAATTAAAATAAAATATTCTTAAAAGGAATCAGGGAAAACGGTGGGCTTCCTATTTTCAATGAGATGATTGAACATCAAAAAAACAAAAACCGAACAAACAAAGCAAGAGAGAAAGAAACAAAAATCAAACCCACCTCATGGATAATTATGCTTGGAAGTCAATGAAAAACTTAGTCTGAGTGATGACCACTAAAGTGTCCTTATTCAGCTCTGGAGAGCCTGAGGCAGGTGGATATCTGCGAGTTCAAGGCCAGCTTCATCTACATAGTGAGTTCCAGGATAGCCAGAGGTACATAGTGAGACTCTATCTCAAAGACAAAAACAAAATAAAAATTGCAACTTGATTTCCTCAAGAGATGTAAAAGATGAAAGATGATTTTTCAGTCAGCTGTGCCAAAGCTATTCAACATAAAATCTCTAACCTTGTGTATTCATAGTTCAGTTACTAGATCATTTCAGAAAACTTCCTGGCACCTCAAGAGTCATATGTCATGAATTTCATCTGAGTTCCTCTTTCTTTCCAGACACTGAGACTTTGACACACAAAGCTTTTGGGAAATATTATTTTAAAGTATGTTGCTTTTGTTTCTGCTGCATTTGTTTAACTCTGTGAAGCTGTGATTCTTTGCCTGTCTAAAACACCTGGTGGCCTAATAAAGAGCTGAACGACCAATAGCAAAGCAGGAGCAAGGATAGGCGGGGCTGGAAGGCAGAGAGAGGAAGAGGGGGAGCAAGAGAACGAAGAGGCCATCAGGGCACAGTCACCCAGCAACACAGCAAGCCATGGAGAAAGGAGTAAAAAAAGGTATATGGAATAGAGAAATATAAAACCTAGAGGAAAAAGGTAGCTGGAATAATTTAAGAAAAGCTGGCAGTAAACAAGCCAAGCTAATAGCTAATAAACCTCCATGGTTAATTTATTTGGGAGCTGGGTGGTGGGACCCCCAAAAAGCCAAAAGAGTAAAAAAATCACACAACACAAAGCTTACGCTGTGAAGCAGCTAAGCTTCTCCCAAGTTGTACAATGGACATAAAAGAAGAAATCCACTAGCCTCGGAGTTCCCCATCTGCTAACTCTATCCTCTTGTTGAAGCAAAGACACAGCTCTCACCTTAAAGAGAGCAAGACCTAGTTTGTTCTGTAGCCAAATGTGAATGACCAAGACCCAGGAACATAGATTCAGCTCGCCCCAAATACCCTGATCCAACATAGTAGCATTTTCACCAAGTTATTATAGCAACAAAGCAAAGAAAGTCCTCAATGCATTAGTCCTAACGCTGGGACTCTTTAACACAGTTCCTTGTGTTGTAGTGACCCCTGACTATAAAATTCCCTTCGTTGTAACTTCATAACTGTTATTTTGTTTCCTTTATGAAACGTAATATGAGTATATGTGCTTTCTGACAGTCTTAGGTGATCCCTAAGAAAGGGTCGTCCCCTGTCCTGCCCCCCACCCCCTTGCCACCACGGGGTGGGGATCCAGCAGAGAACCACTACATTCACGCAAACAGATGAGTGGATTTCTGCAAAACAGGGAAATTTCTGTGTGGACCTCAGATACTATCTGACAGTGATCACCTCTGGATTGTTGAAAGTTATAAATGTGGTGGCACATTCCAAAAAATATTTTACTTGATAGTCACAAGGATGTTAGGTCAAACACAGATGGTAACGAATGGCTATTACAGGGGCAAAAGATAACCACGATAATTTGATTCTGGACCGGCAACATTCCAGTTCCTCACCACCGAGAAGTTCCAACCCGGCAGTGTTAGAGACAGTAACAACTTCCTTGTCCTCTAACTTCAATCCACACAAGCTGACTTTGCTCATCACAACAAACACCCGAAATTCTTTTTGGCTTCCTGCTTATTTCGCAATAGAGCAATGCCTTGGGTAAAAAAAGTAGTCAAACCCGGATCTCTGAAAGAGCACACGGCAGCCTTTGCCTTACTTAGCAATTCCGATCTAATGGATTGGATTCTTATTTGAGGCTTAGTTACCTATATAATGTATCAGGCATCCTTCTAGGCGGTGGAAACACACCAAGAAATTGGGGGGGAGGGGACAACAGAAACAAAGCAAAATAAAACACATAAAAGGGAAGTCCAACTTGAAACTGTCGGTGAGGAAAAACACGGGGAGGGGGTGGATCTTGTCTCGTAACAGATAAGGAAAATAAGTGGCTATTCCAAAGGCGCATTATACAACTCCGCAGAGTGATAGCCACTTAGGTCCTCAGGGAAAGGTAGGAGCAAGAAGTTGATTTGTGTTATCACAAGTCGGGGGGGGGGTTCCAAGGAGGCAGAAGTGAGGGACAAGGCAAATACATTCAAAATGAAGCGAATATTTATAGCAGAAGAGAAGGGAACACAGACATACACAGAGAGACCCCAAGCAGCATCCCTAACTCTGTCCAGCTTACAAGCCAGGGCAAAGGAAGCAGGATGCGCCTGCGCAGTTGAGCGGCCACCTGCGTGGACGCCGGGGGCGGGGTCCGCGCTCCCCAGCTGGAGCTGGTCCAGGCTCCGCTCTCGGCCCCGCCCCTCCAGCGGCTCGCCTCTGGATTGGTCCGGGCGGGGGCGGGGTCCGGAGCCCGGAAGTACGGCTGACGTGTCGGGGCCGCGCTCGGAATTGTGGGCGATTCGGCTAATGGCGTCGGCGAGTCTGGGCACCCGGGGCAGGCATCGCTGAAGCTTCTAGCCACTTCGGCTAGGTGACGCTCGCCGTGGCCGGGCCCCGCGGCAGCGGGAGGGACCTGCCCGCCTGGTGGGCTCCCGAGCCGGCGCCGGCGGAGCCTCGCGGGGCGGTACGGCTGCGGGCAGCGCTCGGCGAGCAGCCGTCGGCGGTGCGGGGCGGCGGAGGAGGGGCTCTCGGGCACGCCTCGGGGGCGAGCCCAGGCCCGGCCGTGCGTCCGCCCGCGGAGCCCTGGGCTGGGCTGCGGGAGGCTGAGGGGCCGCCCGCTCGCTGCCCACTGCCCAAGGAGCTGACAGTGCCAGCCTGCTGTGCCGTTCGCTCCCCGATCGGCTAGGACCTGGGGGGACCATGTCTGGCACCAACAGCCCAGAGGCTGTGAAGAAGCTCCTGGAGAATATGCAGAGCGACCTGCGGGCCTTGTCACTAGAATGCAAGAAGAAATTCCCACCTGTCAAGGAGGTATGCTTCAGACGACGCCAGGGGCAAACGCAGCGAGCACTCCCCGGTCCTATCCTTTTCTCCATTTCCCAGCCCAGTGCCTAATTTTCATTCCTCCGGCAGGTTTAAGTCGGTGATTGTACCACAAATGGTGTTTATAGTTTCCTTTGAGAGTGCTAAGGAGATGCGATTTCATCCTTTCTCCTGTCATGTTTATTTCGGTGTGAAGTTTCTGGAGTGAACCGATTTGGTGAATTGAGTCATGTGTATTGCTCCTAAATAGTAAATTCCACCACTATAGCGGAAATCTGTACTCCACATGTAGATAATGTATGTATATCGCTCCCTGGGAAACATTTCCTTCTTGACTTAATTCTCAGTCTCATTGTCTTAATAAACCAGAGCACCCAATTTACCCCAAATGGCCAAGGCCTCCCATAACCATCTTAAAGCAGTATTTTAGTGGTAAGCTTTGGCTTGGATTAAAAACAAATGCACCTGAATATAACTTCTTGGGTCTTTGAGTTTGTTTGTTTTTGCAGCTGTAGAACGGGGATAAAATGTGGTTTTATAAGATTATGGGAGGCCAGGTGTGGTGGCCAAACTTTTATTCCCAGCGCTCAGAGGCAAGTGGATCTCTGAGTTAGAGAGGACGCCAGCATAGCCAGGGCTCCGTAAAGAGATCATGTCTTGGAAAACCAAAATGGTAATGATGATGATGATAATGGAAACTCCTCAAAGGAAGAGTATCAGTAAAGAAGCTCAACTTAATCTATGCTGATAAAAAATTCCAAATACTGAATTGAGAATTTTAAGTCAATCACTATTTAATCCAGTCATTCTTGATTTTTTTTTCTCAAGATTTTATTCGTGTTAAACTATTTTAAAAACCGTGTCTTTTCCCATTTGTGATATAATGGAGTTCAGGGGGAAAGCTGGCACAGCAGTTAGGAGCACTGGTTACTCTTCCAAAGATCACTGGTCCATTCCCAGCACAGACACGGTGGCTCACAACCATCTGTAATTCCAGCTTCAAGGGTCCAACGCCCTCTTCTGGCCTCTGAAGACAGCAGGCACACACGTGATGCACAAACACCATATAGGCAAATTACTCGTATACAGAAAACAGAAATGAGTACGTTTTGTAAAAATTGAAAATAAGAAATGGAGTTCAAAGATACTGCAAAAGTAGTTATTTAATTTTTATTCCTAGTGAGTATTGCTTAGTATCCCTGCCATATAACGTTCTGTTTGCTATTAAAAATTACCAAATGAGTTTGTATTTTTCCACTTAAAACTGTATTTATTCTTATTGTAAAAAGTTTTATAATTAGAATTTGACTCTGGTAAAGTTTATAATTTAGCCTTCTAAGGAATCTTTAAGTTTTCTGTGGGTGCCTTGCAGAACCTGTCTTCAACAAATTCCAGTTTCTTTTAGTGACCCAGAGTAGAGACCAGGTGGATCCCTTCGAGGGAGAAACTAGTTTTAGGTCAGATAACCACTAATTTGTTTTGGTATTTATCTTCTTTGTTTTTTCTATATCATCTGTCTGTTGAAAGTTATAACCAGTAATTTTAGAGAATTAGGGTGTCTTTCCAGATGTTATGGGTCTCACCTGTAATTCTAGCACCTAGGACAATGAGGTAGGAGGATGGGCATGGGTTTGAAGCCAGCCTGGGGGCTATGGAGTGAGGTCCTGTTGCAACATCCCCTACACACACACACACACACACACACACACACACACACACACACCACACACCACACACACACACACACACACACACACACACACGAGAGAAAGAGAGAGAAATCAAGAGGTTCTTTTTATTGTAAAAAATTTTCTTGTTTTAAAAACATCAAATTCTACTATAATTTCAGCAATATTAAGAACCATGACTCGCAGGATGTTGATGGCACACACCTTTAATCCCAGCACTCAGGAGGCAGAGGCAGGCAGATTGCTGTGAGTTCAAGACCATCTCCTGGTCTATAGAGCAAGTTCCAGGACTGACTCGAAAGCTACATAGAGAAACCCTGTCTCCAGAAAAAAAAAAAAAGAAAACAAATAACAACAAACAAAACAAAAAAAGAACTGTGACTCCTCTGTGCTATAGGCCCTGGGTTAACCTGAGAATCTAACTGCTATCTCCTGTGGTATTTTTATTGGGAAAGCACCAAGTTCCAACAGGTAACTTAGAAAGTTCTAGAACTCACTACATTCGTAATCCTGGTGCTTTCATTGAGATGCATTAGTTTTTACTTAATCACTGGCCAGATAGCTCCTTAGTAATTGCTCCTAGCCGTTGCAGCAATGACAAAAATCATTCTTATCATTCTGTCTCTAATAGATGATCTTGTGTACAGTTCATGTTCCATAAAGATTTGCTGAAACAAAGATTCTTATTTGGGTCTGGACAGATGGCTCAGTGTTTAAGAGCACTGCTGCCCTCCCTGAGGACCCGGTTTGATTCCCAGCACCCTACGTTGACTCCAAACTTCCTGTAACTCCAATTCAAGGGGATCGGATGCCTTCTTCTGGCCTTCACTGGCACCAGACACACAAGGTGCACCTAAAGGCAGACTCAGATGGTCAGGTCTGGGGATAAACACCTTTACTTCAGAGCCACCTTTCAGACTTCTTCTGTCTTTTTAATAGCACCGAACTGATAAAGCATAATTACAAGTCGTGTTTCCAGGCTGTGTGCTTCCACGCTCTCTGTTATTCACTGGCACCTTGGTGAAGGTTTTTGTCTAAATCAAAGGTTCCCTGTGGCACAGTTTTCCAGCGCAGTTTTTGTTTTGTGTCAGTAGGTGGCTGTTAAAGACCTGGTTGTGACAGGCTGCCTTTATTGCCACAGGAGGGTTTTCTGTTTGTTCTTTTCTGTGGGATCTGATGCTAAGGTTCTTGGCTCTCTGGGTGAATTTAGACTTCATTTTCACCATCTCACAGTGGAGAATGGAGGCTGGATAATCTAGCCATGCTTACTTGTGAATTCTTCTGGTTTAGTATTTTTAGTGCATTGTTATTTCTCCTTGGCAGCTGGTGTGCTTTCTCTCATAAGTATAAAAGAATAAACTCATGTTTTATATATTGAAATACATAAGAATAGAGACAAATAAAGCATTGCATTGCATTGATTACTCTGTGTCACTGTTCTTTGATGACATAGAAATAAAAGACATCGTCTGTGACTTAAAATCATCTTGAGTTCTTTTTCTCGCTCTCCTGTGAGATAGCTTATTTTTAAGCAAGTACAAAGTAGATTGTGCTAATGGCAATTTATTAAGTCTCTCAATTGAAGAACATGGCAAAAAAAAACAAACAAAAATAGAAACTACCTTTGTTTTCATGAAGGTAACTCCATTAAATAAAATATTACCTTTACAACAGTGTAGGAACCTTTGCATCTTTTAACATACCACTTCAAATATTTTATAGCTCAGCACACGTAGATTCTAGCCTTTGGAAGGCTGAGGCAGGAGGATCTCAAGTTCCACACCAGCCTGAGCTGCGTAACAAGATTCTGTCTCAGAAGAAAAAGGAATCAGGTGGAGTGTGAGCACAGCACTTGGGAGGCAGAGGCAGATGTCCCTAGTTACAGGCTGGCCTGGGCCATATATCAAGACACTGTCTCAAAAAAAAAAAAAAAAAAAAACAGAATAAAATCAGTCAATACTTCATTTTCTACGTGAGGAGGTTCAGAGGTGCTCACCTGTCCACGTCGTTACTGCTGCTGACTGTTCTTTCCCCTAGAGACTGTCTCGTTTAGATTTTGTAGTCCACTGTTTGTGTCTCTTCTCTCAGGAGTCCTGTTTAGGTGTGAGTGTGTCCTGGTTCATCTTCCAACCTTTCTTCATACTCTTCCTGTATACGGCCTCCTCCCCTTGCTTCTGGCTTTAACTGTCTCATGCACTCTGTGTTTCCATCAGTCTGTGTAATGCCTTTACCAGAATATCTTGCACATGGTGCAGCTAGAAGTTGTCATTGAACTATGCTCCACTAAAAACAGCCCTGCTCCCTGTTCCTTTGCCTCTTTATTGGTAGTGTATCACTGTTGCTCATCCTACTCCTGTCTGGCTGTCTTTTCCCGCTCTCTGCTTTCTGTAGTTTCTGGCCTTTCCCCCCCTTCTCTTCTTATGTACTATCCTACACCAGGTTTTAACATTATGTCTGACTTTTGATGTATATCATTGACATAAGTAAGTTAAATCAGCACACGTAGCACTCAGAAACTCTTGTTCGCTACCATGTGATTATTAACATTTCATCCCCGCTTGGCCTTCCTAACTTTCCTCTCTGGCTTCCTCATCCTTACCCACTTTATTAGGCCGTCAGTGATCATGTGTTAGTCCTCAGAGGTGCCCTTGCTTCCACCTTTCATGCTGACATTTCTGAGGTCACTGTTACTATTGTGGAATTGACTCCCCCCAACCCATTAGAATTCTGTCTTGAGTTAATCCCACTCCAGATACTTCCTGAAAAGTTTCTGCACCCCAATAAGCCAATAATCTAAATCAGACCAAATCAAATTGAATTAGAAAAATCCCAGGTTTAATGGATTCAAGTGCTCCTGGATGGCTGCCAGTCCCCCAAAGAGGAGACAGGAAGGAAGACTGGAAAACCATGCACTTGTTTTCTGTGGGGCAGTTTAAATACTCTGTGGGAGTGGTCATGAGCATCTGTGGGGAGGGGTCATCGGTTGGAGGGCTTTTTCAGGGGTGGAGTCTGGACTGAGGCAACTCCCAGAGGAGGGGACTTGAATGGAGGGTCCATCCAAACACTTCCTAACTCATTTACCATGTAAGTGAACTAAATTCACAGGTAATTTTCTGATTTGATTCCTTGTTTATTCATTCATTGATGAAATAATTTTTAAACACTTAACTGTGTGTCGAATGGGAGCTGGCTGTTAGGTGAAAGCTCCTGCCCAGGCTCGCAGGCTTATTTGTCTAGTGTGCCATCCTTTGCTTCCCTCCCTTTGTTTTTAACGTAAGCTTACTGCATAAGTTATTTCCTATAACTCTTAAATGTTATCTTCTGTTATACTTCTAGTTTTCCCCCTCTTTTATAAATAAATCGTAAAGGATCTCCATTTCATCTTATCTATCTTTATAGCCAGTGTAGCATAAAACTGTAGACTGAGGATGTGCTAACTAGATCCTTTATTGAAGTTTAAAATTTTAGGAAAAGAATGGGAAAGAGAGGGCCGGGTGATGGTGGCGCACGCCTTTAATCCCAGCACTCGGGAGGCAGAGGCAGGCGGATCTCTGTGAGTTCGAGACTAGCCTGGTCTACTAGAGTTAGTTCCAGGACAGACTCCAAAGCCACAGAGAAACCCTGTCTCGAAAAACCAAAATAAAAACAA
>NW_026068026.1:4682804-4817191 GCF_014885135.2 Alexandromys fortis
TTTTTTTTTTTTTTTTTTTTTTGGTTTCGATGTGGTAATTCTTTTATAAGCACATTGTCAGTTGGGAGATATTTAATATCTTTTGAGCACTCCCAAGTGTGTATTTGACTTTGGGTCATTTACCTGACATGAAGAAAGTGCTCAGGGCATCCCCATCCTTCGTCTGTGTCTTATAAATACACTGTAGTATCTAAGTTGACAGAAGTTAAACTTCACCTTTTTTTCTTAGCTTTCATTTCAGTGTTGTGGTCTATGAATGATTAATTTGGAATTTTGAAATTTTTGTTCTAATTTTAGATTATTTTTCTCATGAGTTGCAAAAGATAAATTTGTTAAAAGCAGAAGCATGAGTTTTTGAGTTTTTGTGATAGGAAGCAACATTTAAAGCCACTTGTTTACTTTTGGTATTTTAAACAGACTCATGTATCTCAGACTGGCCTTGAGCTTACTGTGTAGGCCAAGCTGCTCTTGAACTCCTGACCCTCTTTCTTCTATCTCCCTCTGATGGGATTATAGACTTGTGCCATCATGCCTGACTTACAAACCTTAAAGAAATTAATCTGTTGTAGTTGTAGTGATTGGCATGTTCATCCTTCCATAATGGACATTGTTGTCCTTCCTTCATTGGTAGTCTACAATCTTCACACAGTACCATCCAGATTTAGATGAACTAATTAATTCCTAGCTACTGAGTGCTTTGGTTTGCTTAATCTAGTTTGAATCATCTCCACTTTGGGACTGGAGAAATGGCTCAGTGGTTAAGAGCACTTGTTGGTCTTGCAGAGAACTCAGGTTTGGTTCCCAGCACCCACATGGTAGTTCACTACCATCTGTAATTCTGGTTCCAGGGTTCCAGCACCCTCTTCTGACTACTGTAGGTATTGAGCCTTCACATGATGCACATATATAGATGCAGGCAAAGCACTCACACAATTTAAAGGGAAATTCCATTCCTCTCTCTGCTTCTCAACTCACACAATGCTAATGCGTCCTTCTGGTTAAGGGGGGGGGGGCTTCTCAACTCACATGTGCTAATGTGTACTCCTAGTTAAAGGAGAGGCTTCTTCATCAAAATCTGTTGAGACTCTCTTCTTTCCAGATAGTGCCATAGGAATTCTGAGGTATTAAATTTTTATTGCTAAGTTGGAGACAGCTTGAGGATGAGCCTGTCATATATCAGACCAGACCCAAGACGAGAATGACAGAGAAATGAACTAGATCTAGTAGCCTCGTGAATCTGTGGGTCATAGTTCTTAGGATTCTTCTTGTAGTGAGGCAGTAAATTCTTTCCTCTTTCCCACCTTTTAAGTGAGTTTGAATTTTTACACTATGTTAGCTTTTCATTTAAAAACCCTTATTATGTAACTACGTATATAAAAGGGGGTGTGGTAAGCATTACTAATATACTAGACCAAAGCAACAGATACAGTTTGAATTTGAATTTTTACACTATGTTAGCTTTTCATTTAGAAACCTTTATTATGTAGCTACATATTTAAAAGGGGATGTGGTAAGCGTTACTAATATAAGGGCTTATACTAGACCAAAGCAACAGATAGAGTAACATGAATGGGTAAGGCATTCCCAGTTGTAGTCCCTGGAACTGGAGTTACAGATGATTTTGTTGAACCCAGGTCCTTTGCAAGAATAGCCATTGCTCTCATCTCTCCAGTCCTATTTTGTTGTTTTGTTTTGAGCTAGTGTCTCACTTACAGCCTGACCTGGCTCAGAACAGGCATTCATTCTCCCTCAGTTTTCCAGTTTAGTGTAGGATTAGCCACCACCCCCAGCCAGAGATCCTCTGTTACACCTCTAGGTAATAGTGTGAGGAGATGGAGACCCGTCTCTGGAACCTCATTTTTTACAGGAATCTCTAGATTAGGAAGCCTATGCTAGGGTTAGTGTGGCATGAAGTAAGACTACCATAGTTGGGGTCAGGGCACCTTGTTATATGTGTTTTGCAATCAACATTTTTAGTAAAAATTTCTAGCAACACATGTTGTCAATGAGGATAATACTTCCAAGTGCTTTGTCAGGTAATAATTTAGTTGTAAAAAATGGGGAATGATGAAGTAAGTCTAATATTAATATCTAAAACAACAAATAGGGTTTTTTGATGATTCCTTGAATTTAGGGATGATTTTTTTCTTTTTCCCTTTTCATGTGTGTGTGTGTGTGTGTGTGTGTGTGTGTGATGTTCATGTATGCTCATGATCTGAATTTTGATTATAGCACCCCATTGGGTGTCTCACAAGCACTTGTAACTCCAGCTCCGAGTTATTTCCTTTGGCCTCTATGGTTTCCCAGAAACACACACATATAAATAAAATAAATCTTTAAAATATAGAAGAGGAAAAAAGAGGATTGACCCCTATTCAAGACAGTACTTGATTTTGGGGCTTTGCAGTTTGAGGTAGAGAGAGGGGAGGTTTGTGCAAAGAGGGGAAGAAGAATCTTGTTCTTCTCATTGGTTTTGTTTGTTTTATTGTCTGAATGTAGAAATCTGTACAGTGCTCAGTGTTCCAGGTTTGCCTAAGGAAGAGGGGGCATCAGGTGAAGTGCAGTTTGCATGTCAGCAATCCAGGTGATCGAATTTTGTTATGTTTTATGCATGTCCCAGTACTAGACTTCTAGTGTTTTAAGAATAAAGATGATAGTGACTATTCATGCTTTTAATTTTGTGTTTATTTTCCCACCATAATTTATGTTTATAGTAAGTTTTATTTTCTAATTATTTTTGTTCCTACAGGCTGCTGAATCTGGAATAATAAAAGTAAAAACAATAGCTGCAAGAAACACCGAAATTTTGGCAGGTAATTTTTTTGCATATAAATTCAATAATTAGTGTAAAGTTTACTAATAGTTAGAAAGCTGTCGGGGTTTTGTAATATCATCTTCCTGTGCCCTAATATGTTCTTGATAACACAGGACATGTGACTGTCCCTAAATTGTGAACTGGTTATATTTCCCAGAGGTGAACACTATGGCACATACCTTTAATCCAACACTGGGAGGCAGAAGCAGGCCAATGTCAGTTCAAGACCAACCTGGTCTACAGAGTGAGTTCCAGGACAGCCATGACTGCACAGAGAAACCCTGTTTAAAAAGCCTAAATAAATAAATAAAAATTTAAATAAATAAAAATTCCTCACAATGAAGGCCTAAAAGCTACCAGTTCTGTAGAGTGAAGAATTTTCTTTTTTCCTTTTTCGTTTTTTTGAATTTATTGAATTATTGAATTATTATGTATACAGTGTTCTGACTGCCTGTATCCTTGCAGGCCAGAAGAGCTCATTATAAGTGGTTGTGAGCCACCCATGTGGGTGCTGGGAATTGAACTCAGGACCTCTGGAAGAGCAGCCAGTGCTCTTAACTGCTGAGCCCTCTCTCCAGGCCCTGTGACGAATTTTCTTCCTCCTCTTTGCTTTCTCCCCACCTTTACTACTCAGCTGACACACTTTACCCGATATCAAGTATTCACTTACTGTTTTTGCACTGTATTGATTGACAAGTTGGTTCTTAACTCGTCTTTCAGAATGTTTCTATGGTGTGATTGAGGCAGTTTATGAAGTAATGGTGTGTACGTAAGTGGTGACATCATTCTGAGTCCTGGACCAAGGCCATCATCATGAGGCAGAAGAACAAGAGCACAAGGGTTGGCCTGTTCTTTGTTTTCAGGTCTTTATTGGACTTGGGTTTCAGGAGGGATTTCGAGCTTCTCTGTGACATGGCTTCCCTTCTCCCATTTGCTCTTTCCTCCTCTCTAGGCCCTTCTGTCTTTGCCACAGTCATGCGCACGGATGAGGTGGGGACTGAATGTCTCATCGGACAGTGTCATTGTCTGACTTGGTGTCTCCGCAGAGTAGGATGTAGAGGTTAAGGTGCCTGCTGAATCCGGGGTGTTTGCAGAGTGCCACCTGCTATTTCAGGGTTTCCACGCTGGCTCTCTGCCCCCTCCAGTGCTTCCTATTCCACCAATGCTTACTTCCTGAGGCCTGCTGCCTTCCAGTTCTCTCAGTGCCTTTCCTCTCAGCAAGCACATGAGAAGACAGTCTTGGTTACACGGTTTAAATATTATACTCTGTAACATAAACTTGAATTTAAAACATTAAGAATTCCTAATTTGGAGATGTCAGCCCATTACAAAAAAATAAAGACCTTGGGCAAGAGTAGATCTCCTTTAGACTTCTCAGCTTGACTTGTCATTATGGTTAGTTTTCCTAACTTGTATCTTTCTCCCATAGTTTCTCCCTTGTTATTTAACAGTTTGTCTAGAACACCAAATAGTTTAATGACTCTCACAGTAGTGTGTGTGTGTGTGTGTGTGTGTGTGTGTGTGTGTGTAGAGGGGGTAGAAATGTGGAAGGTAAATGCAAATGTGTGTGTTTGGGGCTAGAAGAATAGGCAAGCAGGTTTTGAGGGGTGCATGTTGGGTGGGCTGAGGAAGTGCATGCTTAAAGTGCATGACCTGGAGACTTACTCCAGTTAACCAGAGTATCACTGTGAAGTATTTACCTTTGCTAATATCATTGCTTATGTTACAGTAACAAATCCCTGGTTAGTCTCCAACAATAGTTTTCATTGGTCTTATAGCTGATAAAAGAACTTCAGAGAATCACTATGTACTCTAGTATTCGATACAGAGCGAAATATCTAATTAGTTAAGCTTAAGGAAGAATAAGAAATTTTAGAGTCATTGAGATAGCTACGTGGGTTAAGGTTGTTTCTCCATACTTGAGGAATTTGGTTCAATTCATGGGACCCACATGGTGAAAGGAAAGAACCAATTATTGCAGGTTCTATTCTTACTTCTATATGTGTGCTATGACATGGGTACACACACACAATTATAAATGAATAAATAAATAAATGCAATACAATTTTTAAAGAATAAATTTTAATATGTAGTTGGATTATTGATTTCATTGTAACATATGTAGCCATATTTCATGTCACAAATCTTTATACTTTAATCTCCATGTTCTCTAGGGCCGTCTATTTAAGGAGATATATTGGCATTTAAACTTCACCTTAGCATTTTTAAACTATGTATTATTTATTGTAGCAGTTGATACATATATATATATGTATATATATATATATGATACATATATATATATATATATATATAGAGAGAGAGAGAGAGAGAGAGAGACAGCTATCTTGTTGTTTTGAAATCAAAGGCTCTTATTTTGGTCAGTATATAGTTTCTAAGTTATCTAGTTCAGAATACAGCCAATATTGAGAAATTTTTTAATATTTTATTTCCATGGGAAGTTTTTATTTCTTTATAAACCTTGAGATTATGGGATACTAATTTTGCCCTGCAACAAATGACTGAGGACATGTCAGTGAGCCAGGATGCTGTCTTGTTGTCTGTCTCTTTACGTTAGAGACCATGAAGAGTGTGGTACAGCTAGAATTCGGATCACCAAGCCCACACTTAAGGATGCTCAGCACCTTTGGAGTCAGTGTCCTTCCTTAGCTCCAGGGGAAGACAACTGACCTTTCAGGGTCAGTCTTTGCCCCACATCCCTGCTCATTTTTTAACATCCTCTTTTAATGTTTACTTCTCTTTGTTTTCACTGCTGTCATGAATGCTGACATGAGTGGAAATGCTCTGCCAGGTAATGTCAGCACCGGTCAGATACGTAGATCTCTATCTCCTCCTCCTTAGAGCTGGGAACGCGAGATCACAAGGCTCTTCAGTTATGAAGCCAAATGCCTAAATCTTACACCCGACTGCTGTATGATACAAGTTATTTATTATTGTAGATTACAAGCTACTAGAAATCGAGAAGGCATGTGTAACCTAAAAATTATATAGTCTGTTTTTAGTGTGTATTTTTAGCAGGAAAATCTAAGAAGTGTTAATATCTTTAAAAGTTACATATTTAACTCTTAACCCAAACCCTAATGGCTATATCTATTGTGGCTGCTTTCAACTACTGTCAGTGTACATGTAGAAACGTAATCATTATCTGTGATTCGTGTTCTGTTCTCACAGTGTTTCCTTATCTTTTCCTGTCTACATAGCCTTAATAACCAACAGTCTCTAAGTAGCAATGAGTAAATACACTTCAGAATTTTTTTATGACATAGAAAGTAATTTATCTGTTTGTTTTTAGTATAGTTTTATCAATATATGTATTTTTGATATCTTAAAAGGTTTTTATTTTTTATTTTATGTGTATAAATGTCTTACCTGCATGTATGTCTATGTGTCATGTGTATACCTGATGCCCAGGAAGACCAGAAGTGGGCATTGGATCCCCTGGAACTGGAGTTACAGGCACTTGTGAGCCATCATGTGGGGAACTGAACTAGAGTCTTAACTGTTGGCTATCTTGTCAGCCTATACTTGTTTAATAGCTATAGACTAGAGCTATAAAGAAATTCTGTCTCAAAAAAAAAATCTAAGAAATGACAGCATGCAGTGAGCATTGTTGGAGGATGAGCAAATGGGCAAAGCAGGTGATCTTGGATAGCCAGAAGCCACCCTGTGAAGTCCCTTCTTCCTCAGCTTAGGACCGGCCCCTCCTGTCTCAGGCAGCTCTCTCTGCAGATACTTCAGAGATAGCAATCCATTCATGCTTATCCATGCTTCTTGCAACAGCCTCATTGTTCTCAACCATGGGAAACCGTTCCTTAGCAGATTTGGTTAATTGGAACAACCTTTAAGATGGGAACATGGATCTAATCTACATGGGAAGTAGAAAAAGACAAGTTCTCCTGAGTAAATTGGGAGCATGGGGACCATGGGAGAGGGTTGAAGGGGAGGGGAGCATAGTCTTGATGAGGAAGCAATTGTAGAAGAGTCACAGGAGAAGGAAAGATGGCTATTGAACCTCACCTGTAGTCTCTACTTACTGGTATCATTCATCCATTGACTCCTCCAAATTTTTTCTTTGCCAGAAACTTTCCCTTCTCAGATCATGTACTTTCTAAAAGTAAAGCCAACACCTGATTCTTTCTTAGACTGTTATTATTTAACACATTACCTGGGAATACTAAGTCTTCCCTTAATGTAGGTGTCAAGTTGTATCATGTAATGTAAGTGGGTCTCTTAAAATTGCCTCTAGTGTGGTAGATTTGTGTTTGGTTGGTTGGTTTTGTTTTTTTGATACAGGGTTTCTCTGTGTATGAAATTCTCAAAGACTTAAAGTGAAAGAATATCAAACTAAAATTCATTTGGTAGGATACATACATATTATAAAAATACTGTTATATAATGGGTAAGTGTCAAAAATACTAAGTTAAACAGGAATTAAAAACTAACCAAAATTTGCGGGTAAATGGATGAAAACTAGAAAAAATTATACTGCAAGAAGTAACCTAGGTTTAGAAAGACAATGCCACATGTTCTATCTCTCATGGATCCTAGCTTCAAGTCTTTAGATTTGTGTGTTTAACCTGAGGTGTCTCTATAAGGCAGTGGTTCTCAGCCTTACTAACGCTGCGACCCTTTAATATAGTTCTCATGTTGTGGTGACCCCCCCAACCATAAAACTATTTTGTTGCTACGTCATAACTGTAATTTTTCTACTATTAGGAACTGTAATGTAAATATCTGTTTTCTGGTGGCTTTAGGCAACTCCTGTGAAAGGTTATTCGACCCGTAGGTTGAGAATTGCTCGTGTAAGGAAACTAAAAAAAAAGGGTCCGTTTGGGTAGAGGTTAGGGAGGGAGGACAGCGGAACATAGATGGCAGGTGAAGAATTTGAAGAATGGGCTGCAAGCAGGAATAGGACACGGGGGAGGAAAGAGATCAGGGTTGACCAGAACTAAGGATGCATGAACCCATATGGAAACTTACTGTGTATAAGGCAATTAAAAAATATCATGAGAGAGTTAGAAGGGAGATAATCTTGAATGTCTAGGTAATGTTGGCTTCTAAAAGCACAGGGTTATTAAATAAAAACCCCAGAGCCAGGTGTGAGAATCCTCCTTATGAGTTGTTTGTCAGGGAGTCCCCGGGGGCACCCAAAACAATACTGGCTCTTGCCACTGCTTTTGGTTGCCCAGGAGCTAGTTGATAAGACCTGATGGTGGATGCGATGTATGAATGAAGCTTCTCTTCTGGCTAGCTACCATTGTGCTGGAAGGTGCTGTATAGGCTGCTGGGGAAGAAAAGTAACCAGTGGTCTCCTCCTAGCTGAGACTCCTACCGTCTGCAATGCCAGTCTTCTAGGCAGGCTGTGCTAACTGTGTAATAGGGTTCAACTGTTAAGGGTGAAATTGACTCTTTGATTTTGAGGCCTGCTCCATACCGTACGAGGGAATTCATATGTGGTACCACAAACACCACAAGAAAAAAAAAAAAAAACAAAGGCTGGGGTGGTTTTTCTATTTTCAATAGTGATTATGAATGACCTTTTCCCAAGTTTTCTTGAGAAAACACTTCTGACTCAGATATACACGTAGTTAGTTAGTTGGTGAGCTTTAGTTCCTTGAAAACAGCTGCCAGACTCGTAGCTTAACATTCTCTTTACTCAGAATTCCATGCCATTTAATTTCTCTGAATGTGACAAACTTGTTTTCTCTTTTTTTTGCCTTTAAGCAAGTTTTTAATTTCATGTTATAAATGTAATTGCTTAATTGAATTCAGTTGTATAAATTCTAAGTTGCATTTTTGTTGCTACTTTAAAACTTCTAGAGTTGGTAGAAGTTAAATTAAGATTTGGAATAAAAGTTTTCGTATTCAAGTAACTAATTTAAAATGCTCTTTCCATAATAAGAATAATAATGCTATTATTTAAAAATGTGTTTATTTCTTGAGGAAATTAGAGCTACAAACATTTACAGCATATACAAATAATCTAGAGTGCCAAAAAATCTATAGAGGACTTTGTGTGCATATCATTTTAATAATTTTTTCTGCTCTATCTGTACAACATGAAGAAATGACAATTTCTGAACTTGTGAGGATCCATGTCCTCAAAGAGTACATAGCAGATGGGGGAAGGCCCCCCAAATTCCATGTAGAGAAAGTCTGGGAAGCCTGTGAGTGAAAGGAATTTACTATCTGGAGTTCTTGAATTCTTACCACTTGTTTCTATTTGGATGTTTAATTTACATCAAAACAGTTGTAATAGGTTGTAAATATGTAGACAAATATTCCTAATTATCAGTAGATCCAGTAATTTACCTTACATGTTTTCTGAATAAAGCATTGAAAGAGAACAGCTCTGAAGTCGTGCAGCCTTTCCTAATGGGGTGTGGGACCAAGGAGCCAAAGATCACTCAGCTGTGTCTGGCCGCCATCCAGAGACTCATGTCACATGAGGTGGTGTCTGAGGTAGGATGAAGATTTTACCCGAACCGTATCAGTAGCTTGCATGGGGAAGAGTGAAGCACATCTGCTGTTTACTGTGAAGCAGGGTTATGAAAGCAAAGTAATTTAAAAATAAAGTTAGCATTCAAGATTAAATAGATTTCATTGAGTTACTTGTCATCTAAGAAGGCATATTTCTGTGGTACAGGTGCTGATGTTAGCATCAAGCCAATTTTCAGTGTCATAGAATAGTTATTTAATATAATTCATATTTTAAAATGTAGATTGTCTGAATTGGTGATATATTGCTCATAAATGTAAGTATTTTGTTTGTATCTAATTTGATGATGGAAAGTAAGAATGATATTTCTATGAATATATTCTCCATCATCTCTCAGATCTGAGTTGACTCTGTGCTCCATCTCTGACCCGCAGACTGCTGCTGGAAACATAATTAACATGCTTTGGCAGCTGATGGAAAATAGCCTTGAAGAGCTGAAGCTGCTTCAGACAGTTCTGGTTCTCCTCACGACCAACACAGTAGTTCATGATGAGGCACTATCCAAGGTAAGAAACATATTTAATTGGTATTAATAATGCTTTGAGGTAGTGTTTGAATAAGCTGATTAAAAGAGAAAAGCCTAGTTCTTTGGGACAAAGACCAACTAACTTCTGTGCAGTTACTGTGATGATCAACACTGGGCATTCGTAGCTGTTCGTGCCTCCACATTAGAGGACGTCAGGTTAGGTTGCCACTCCTTAGTTATGAGTAGTGGGTGGAAGAAGAGTAGAAAATGTAGAGCAGGTGGAGAAGGAAGTAAGGGGAAGGAAAGTGCCTTGAGTCCTGTTGGCTTGAGTATTTCTCTGTAATTGCTCCTCGATTCCTCCTGTGTTGAAGCTAATTTGCATGTATGCATTATGTAAATTAACTTTTCTCTTTAAGTGGCCAAAAACTTCTTTGAACATTTAAACTGGGTGAACTTTCATAGCTGGATTTTATTTCTTCACTTTTCCCACCCTCTTTGGAATATTAATAATTCTATTATATAATCAGCTCTTGAAGTTCTTAAATCATGAAATATTTCTGTTGAACAGAAAGCAACCAAAGTACAGTTGTCAGCTGATGCTTTATTCTCAGAGGAGCATTTTGCACTTGTTTGCTTTGATTGACCTGGAACTTGCTATATAGATCAGACTGGCCTCAAACTTACGGATATCTGCCTGCCTCTGCCTCCCCAGTGCTGGGATTCCAGGCATGTGCCACTACGCCCAACTTTGTTTTGGGTTTCCAGTAGTTTCATCATAATTTTTGTGCTTTTAAAGATGGATAGTTTATAGGAGAAGTATGCAGTCTCATGTATAAGATCTCAAGTTGATTTGTATGTTCATCTCTTCTAGCTCTTCTAACTTGGTGTTCTTAGAGCATATTGAAGATACACCTAACTGCAACTATTTTGTTCTTCTAGGCTCCTGTCTGCTAAGTAGAGATTTTATATTTACTTTTTTTGTGGGTCTTTTTTTATTACTGATTTTATTGAGCTATACATTTTTCTCTGCTCCCCTTCCCCTTCAACCCTCTCCCATGGTCCCCATGCTCCCAATTTACTCAGGAGATCTTGTCTTTTTCTACTTTCCATGTACATTAGATTCATGTACATCTCTCTTAAGGTCCTCGTTGTCTAGGTTCTCTGGGATTATGAATTATAGGCTGGTTTCTTTGCTTTATGTCTCAAAGCCACTTATGAGTGAGTACATATGATATTTGTATTTCTGGATTTGGGTTACCTCTCTCAATATCATGTTTTGTAGATCCATCCATTTGCATTTCAAGATGTCATTATTTTTTTTCTGCTGTATAGTACTCCACCATGTAAATGTACCACATTTTCCTTATCCATTCTTCAGTTGAGGGGCATTTAGGTTATTTCCAGATTCTGGCTATGACAAACAATGCTGCTATGAGCATAGTTGAGCACATGTCCTTGTGGCACGATTGAGCATCCTTTGGATATATACCTAAAAGTGGTATTATTGGGTCTTGAGGAAGGCTGTTTCCTAATTTTCAGAGAAATTGCCCCACTGACATCCAAAGGGGTTGTACCAGCTTGCATTCCCACCAGCAATGCAGAAGTGTTCCCTTTTCCCCACAACCTCTCCAGCATAGGTTGTCATCAGTGTTTTTGATCTTGGCCATTCTGACAGGTATAAGATAGAATCTCAGAGTTGTTTTGATTTGTATTTCCCTGATGGCTAAGAATGTTGAAATTTCCTTAAGTGTCTTTTAGCCATTTTAGATTCCTCTGTTGAGAGTTCTCTGTTTAGGTCTTTACTCCATTTTTTATTGGATTATTTGTTCTTTTGATGACCAATTTCTTGAGTTCTTTGTATATTTTGGAGATCAGACCTCTGTCTGATGTGGGGTTAGTGAAGATCTTTTCCCATTCTGTAGGCTACTGTTTTGTATTGTTGACTGTGTCCTTTGCTTTACAGAAACTTTTCAGTTTCAGGAGGTCCCTTTTAATTAATTGTTTCTCTCAGTGTCTGTGCTACTGGGGTTATATTTAGGAAATGGTCTCCTGTGCCAATGCATTCAAGTGTACTTCCCACTTTCTCTTCTGTGAAGTTCAGTGTGGTTGGTTTTATGTTGAGGTCTTTGATCCATTTGGACTTGAGTTTTATGCATGGTGGTAGATATGGATCTATTTTTATTCTTATACAGGTTGATAACTAGTTATGCCAGTATCACTTGTTAAATATGCTTTTTTTTCATTTTTATATATGCTTTTTTATGCACAGTTCCATCTGGTTTCTTGAGCATGAGGACCTGAGTTGAGTCCCTCCCTCCCTCCTATGTGAAAAGCTGGGTGTGGTGGCCCATGAGTCAGTGTGGAAACTCACAGCAGGATCCCTTGGTGTCCTCATTAGGTTTCTTTTGCTATGATAAACACCATGACCAAAAGCAGCTTGGGGAGGAACAGGTTTATTTCAGCTAACAGGTTATAGTCCATCATCAAAGGAAGCTGAAGGCAGGAACTGAGCAGATCATGGAGGAATGTTGTTTACTGGCTTGCTCCCTACTATGCCTTGCTCAGCTTTCTTTTTCATGTGACAATCCCCAGTGTGCTGGTACACATAAACCATTAATCAAGAAAGTACCTCACAGTCACGCCTACTGGCCAGTACGATGGAGGCAATTCCTCAGTTGAGGTTCCCTCCCTAGCTTGTGTTCAGTTTAAAAACACCAATCAGCACACCAAGGATCATTGGTAAGCCAGTCTAGACTAGTAGGCAAGTTCCAATGAGAAACCCACTCAAAAACAAGATACACGGTACTGGCTTTCACACAGTCATACACACTGCATGCACCTGAACCCAGACACATGCATGTGCATGCACGCATATCACACACACACACACACACACACACACACACACACACACACACACACACACACATACACGTAAGTATAGGATAGTATGCTACCTTATTGGAAATGAAATATTTGCTAACAAAATTCAAGTACAAAGATATACTACAAAATTGATCAACTAAACGCTTCTGTGTAGCAACACAATGTACTTTAAAGTTGAAATATAGAGTGATAATGCTGTTTAAGGCCATGTCATTTAAAATTTGAATGTAAGAGCACTGGAGAGATGAGTCAGTGGTTAAAGTGCTAGTTGTGCTGGGCGGTGGTGGCGCACGCCTTTAATCCTGGAACTTGGGAGGCAGAGGCAGGCGAAGGTCTGTGAATTCTAGGATAGCCAAGGTTATGCAGAGAAACCTTGTCCTGAAAAACCAAAATAAGAAGGAAAAAAAAAAGAAATAAAAGAGTACGAGTTGCTTTTGCAGAGGCCCTGGGTTTCGTATCCAGCCCCTCTCTGACCCCAGGGACCAGGCATCCAGGCAGTGTACTTACATGTTGGCAAAGCATTCCAACACATAAAATGAAAATAAATATTTTAACACTTTTGATATAAGTTGATAAAGCACAGCATTTCATATTTTCCAAGAATGGCATATTTTCAAACTATTAAACTTTTAGATCTTCGTGAGATTGCTGTACATAACCATTTCTTAGAATTTGGATTTTATGGTCCATGAAATAAGTCACAGAGTACATAGAGGAAGGCAGTCACAGGCATCTGACAAAGGGCACACATGTTCTTCTAAAGAACTTTGACAAAATAACTGAAGAATTGACAGGCTCAGTGACAAGCAGACACTTGGGAGAGGCTCCTTATCTTCGTATTTGCTGGTGCAATGAGAACTAAAATCATACAGTGTTATCATAGCCATTACGACAGTTACACTCTGCAAATGCCACCAATCCAAATATTGCTGAGGATGGAATAGTTCTGAGATTGCACACACAGACTAGCAAATTGTACCTTAGAAAAATGGCAGTTTCTTTAAAAAAAAAAAAAAAGTAAGCCTGCATTACCCTGTGACCTAGCCATGCCGTTCCTAGGTATTTATTCAGTGTGAGTGAAAATGGCTGTCTCCACAGACCTGCATTTGAATATTCACAGCAGCCTCAGTCAGAGCAGCACTAAACTGAAAACTATCCAGATGTCCTTCAACAGATAAATGGTTAAGTGTAGCCGTACGGCGGAATCTCCTCAGTAATAAAAGGGAAACTCATACCGATACACAGGACAGCACACATGCACATTCCATGAATAGGGTTCTAAATGAAAGAAGCAAGACATAAACCATAATACACGAATCTTTATATGAAATTGTAGAAAATGCTGAATGGTCAACAGTGAAAAAAAAATCAATTATCCATGGCTCAAGGAGAGGAAGAACTGGATGTAGAGGAAGGAAATGGTGGGCGTGAGAAAATGTGCACCATGGTTATGTTCATTTCGGTCAGGCAGAGCTCATGAAAATATATACCTTTAAGGGATACAACTTAGTCTGTAGAGTCTTCTTAATAATAAAGCCAATTTTTATTTATTTATTTTGGTCTTTTGAGACAGGGTTTCTCTATAGCTTTGGAGCCTGTCCGGGAACTAGCTCTAGTAGACCAGGCTGGCCATGAACTCACAGAGATCCGCCTGCCTCTGCCTCCCGAGTGCTGGAACTAAGGCGTGTGCCACCGCCACCTGGCTGCATGATATACTTTAAAACACATTAAATGAACCATATTTGGAAAGACATATTTCAAACTTTTGTCTAATTTTACATAGCTATGTATTTACTGAGACTGAAATTATTTTGAAATCAGAATTTTTTTAGTTTTATTTTATAAAAAGGTAGGATTTTTAATGACTAACTGAAACAAATTATTTTACTTGTGGCTTATCTAATAGGCTAATATCCATGCTCTTCAGTTTGGCTTCACACTAAGGAACTTTTTTTCTAGGCGATTGTTCTTTGTTTTCGACTCCACTTCACAAAGGACAATATCACAAACAACACAGCTGCTGCTACAGTACGGCAGGTGGTAACCGTCGTCTTCGAGAGGATGGTGGCCGAAGACGAGCGGCACAGCGGTAAAGTGGTGACATCGCTTCCTTCTTGTTTGTGAGCGGGGTCGTGGATACGAGATTTAATTTTCATTCATTTTTAGCTTTTACTCTGTGAACTAGTAATGTCCCAAAGCTAGAAAGTCTACCCTGTGTATCCTGTGGAGACGAATGTGCTGGTGCACATCTGTAACCCTAGCTCCACAGGACCTCAGGCTTGAGGCCAGCGAGATACAGTCTCAACACTTGAAAACTTCTACACACATGTACGTGCATAGATATAAACACACGTATGTATGTGTATGTGTGTATCTGCATGTATGTTCATATGTGATGAGTTCCTTTACTTGTTTGCTAACTTGGCAGATATCCTGCCAAATGCAGCTCAAGGAAGGGAGGGTTTATCCCGGTTTATCATTGGGGGGTACAGCTCATGGTGGCAGGAAGGTCGCTGCAGCAGGCGGGGAAGGTAAGCACACTGCACTCCAGGCATGAATGGGATCCCAGCTTATGGAATGGTGCAGCTCACATTTATGATGGGTTTCCCTAATCTAGACAGTCCCTCACAGATGTGCCCTGGAATGTGCTTCTCAATCTTGTCAGGTTAGCGACTGACATTAACCATATCAGGTGTAGTATATATGTGCACACAAACATGTGTAACACATATGTACACATATACACATTACTATGTGACACTTGAAATTGATGGCAATTTAAAAATAAATTATTCATCTGGGCATGTTATGTTAGCACATGTCTTTAATACAAGCTCTTGGGAGGCAGAGGCAGGTGGGTCTCTATGAGATCCAGGATAGTTAGAACTACATACAGAGAGACCCTGTCTCCAAAACCCAAGTAAATAAATAAATAATTCACTATTTTATCACCCTAAGTAGAGATTTCATTTTCTATATTAAATTCTAACATGTGTAGCCCCCCTCATTGAAGTTAATAATTTCATAATTTAGCAAAATACTGTATTGTTTGTATTTTTATGCAAACATTCCATTAATTTTTGTAGTGATCTGTCTGCATAGTTTGCATTTAATAGTTGGATTATGTTGTGTGGCTGTCCTCGAGTTCAGTGACAGGCTCCTGCTAGACACTGGGTGGTAGTCAACACTTTAGAGTGGCTCTAGTGCCATCCTACCTGTGTTTTCCACCATGAATCACGTCACCAAGGTAACGTTCCAAGTGTAGGCACCCTCATGCGAAGTTTGCTGACACCTGTTGGAAATTACTGGTGTGTGTGAATCTTTTACATTTTCATTAACTACTCTGGTAATAATAAGTCACTTCTTTGAGATTTAAAGAGATTCTTTTTTTTTTTTTTCCACCTCCTCTAGAAAGAATTTAAAGTGGTGCAGTCTTCAACAATGTAGCTTTTTTGCTCAAGCAAGAAAAAAAACCTATGTATATTTTGCATTTAATTATGCATTTGTTGTGTGTGCAGGTATGCACACATATATGCAGGCAAGCATGTCACAGCACAAATGTGGAGGTCAGAGCAGTTCTCTGCTACAGTTCCGTTCCAGGGACTGGATGCAGGTGAGCAGGCTTGGCAGCAGGTACCTGCAGAGCATCTCACTGGCTTTGTAAAACTCCATCTGCTCTCCCTTCACATAGTTTATCTTCTTTCTTAATGCTTGATGCTGTGTCCAGTCCACTTAATTGGTGATTGTATGGCGTACTGGTAAACTGTGCAGTGCTGGAAAGGACGGCCATGATCACTCTGCCTCCCTGACTTGACTAAAGTCTTCGCATTTAGATCAACCACTGTGCACTGTTGGTTTTCTAGGATGTTTCTGCTGGCATTGTACATAATTGTCCTGCATTTCTCTTTGAGAAGTACACGTAGAATTCTGGTAGTTTGAAATGTTAGGGAATTATTCAAAATCATGGTTAGCATAGGACAGTTTTCTAGTTTAAATGCTTTATTTTCATAACTTTGATGTAATTCGTGGAGCAGTATTTTTAGCCATGTTTCTCTAAAGGCTGAAATACCATTTGCTACTTTCTATTTTAATATAACAGAAAAAATACCGAAACCACTTTCAATATTTATTAAATCAACACTTTTCTTAAAGGCTGCCATAATTTACAAAGAATGATATCCTTAAAAAAAATCTATTGGGGATGGAGAGATGGCTCAGCAGTTAAACCATTGACTGCTCTTCCAGAGGTCCTAAGTTTAGATCCCAAGGGCACCCAAGTGGCGGCTCACAGCCATATGTAACTGTTGTCCCATGGGATCTGATGCCCTCTTCTGCATCAAACAAAACACCATATACATAAAAAAAATACATAAATAAATCTCATCAGTAAAAATATTATTTTGGAGAAAAATATAGCCCAGCAGTAGTGGTATGTGCCTTTAATCCCGGTACTCAGGAGGCAGAGGCAGGTGGATCTCTGAGTTCAATGCTAGCCTGGTCCACAGAGCAAGTTCCAGGATAGCCAGGACTACACAGAGAAACCCTGCCTTTAAGAACAAAACAAATAAAAAAAATTAAAAAAACAACACCCAAAACTATTACACGTGTGTGTGTACGTGCACATACACAAGTATATACCCTAGCACACATGTAGAGGTCAGAGGATAGCTTGTGAGAATTAGCTCTTATTTTCTACTGTGTGGATCCTGGGCATCAAACTCAGATATTCAGGTGTGGCTTCAGCCTCCTTTGCCCACAGACTATGTCATCAGCCCAGAGAATGGTCCCAATCATAATAGTGTTTAAAAAATGCTGTGAGCAGGGCAAACCATTGCAGCTGATTCTTAGCTGGTGCAGCCATGACTCACAGTTACAGTGGCAGGTCAAGCCGTTCATCTTTTGGAAGCTAAGAAAAGGGAGGGGAAATGGTTATGTGGTGAACTTTATGTTTGCTATTTATTACAGACTTAGAGCTATCATGTGATAAAGGAACTGACAAATAAGAGACTGGGGAAATCAAATGTGTAAATAAAAGTAATAACCTTGTTAAAAATGTATGTAAGAAAATGGATATTCAAAATTCTTATGATATTTTATGTAAAATATCAGTTTTTCACGTTGGAGACATAGTTATGAAATTATTAGATTATGGTTATATAAGAAGAACGAATTTTAAACTCAGCATTGATTTGCTAAGGGTCATTTTGAAGTCCCCCCCATCCCTGGCCTGTTTTGATTACAGACATAGAACCACCAGTGCTGGTCCAAGGAAACAGTAACCGAAGGTCTGTCAGCACCCTGAAGCCTTGTGCTAAAGATGCATATATGCTTTTCCAGGTATTTCAGTTGACAAACATAATATTTGCTATTTTAGAATTTATGTCTGATATGATTTCTAATGCAAAAAACTATTAAATAGTCAGAATTAGTATTAAAGTAGTTCTAAAAGACTGAAGAAAGACTTCTGCATCTACTGCAAATCTGACTAACAGTGAAATGCTGTGGCTCACTTTAAGGAAGTGAAATTAAACTCAGAACTAGAAAAATAAGTATATGAGGGATGACTAATCCTACAAAAACATTCCTTTAGTGAGGAAAGTTTATGTAATAAATTTGCTGTCTACATAATGTAATCTGATATACAAAAACCTTACCTGATTTGGCATGACTAACTCATTTTAATTAAAGTAAGATTAGAAGCTTATTCTTTATTAAATAATATTAATGCTTGTCCATACTTATCTGCTTATTGTCTAGTTACATGCTTCTATAGATTTACTGAAATCTTCTGGACGTATAATTTGTCAAAATTTGATTTACTTACTGGTAGTTAATTTTTAAGAAAAATAGGTTTGTTTTTCTCTAGTTTCATAAACTGTGAGTTGTGGAAGCATATTTTATTGTAACCCATGATACTGTTTATTTCCCAGGACCTTTGTCAGTTGGTTAATGCTGACGCCCCTTACTGGCTCGTCGGCATGACCGAAATGACTCGGACTTTTGGCCTGGAGCTGCTGGAGTCAGTCCTCAATGACTTCCCTCAGGTCTTTTTACAAGTAAGCTCATCGATATTGTCTCGTCACAAAATTAGTGTTGGTTTCTCATAGATATTTGTCAAGTCAAGAAATAAACATGTATTTTTTCCATGTTTGAAGATGCAAAAACATAGCCTTAGGCTTCAAACAAAACTACTCTGTGACATTTGTTTGTTCTCTCTTTGAGAGTTTAAGGTATGTTTTCTTGGTAGTATTTTTGTTCTTTTTTGACAAGGGTTTTACAAGTGCAGCTGCCTCAGTCTTCTGCGCACTGGGGTTATCATTTTGATTTAGTAATCTTCTGTTTTTATTGTCTGTCTTCCTCCTGTCGTCTTCCTGTCTTTCTTCCTTGCCCCCAACATTTTAAAATTTTATTAGATTAAACCTTACAAAATTATTTAGGCAGATTTCCCCAAGCCTAGAGTTGTTTCTTTTCCTCTCCTCTTTTTTTGTAATGTGCAAGGCTGTTTTGCTTGAGTGTATGTTTGTGTACCACATGCATGCAGTGTCCATGGTGGCCAGAAGAGGGCAGCAGATCTAACAGGAGTTAGAGATGGTTGTTAGCTACTACTATGTGGGTGCTGGGAATCAAACCTGGGTTCAAAATCTAAAATCAGAATCAGAGCCAGTGCTCTTAATCAGTGAAATTATCTCTCCCGCCCCCCAAATAAGCCTTTTCTTAACAGAATCTTCTTGAAATATTTCCAATTTGTGTTTAGTCCATTTAAGAACAGTGCACATTTCAAGCCTTTAAGTTATGGTAAGAGCTGCATGAGACCTTACTGATTGGCAATGGTCAGATTCTGGGAGGGGGCAGGTGTCGTTTCCAGTTGTATACCCAGTAGTGAGTGTCCAGTCTCTAATTGATATTTTCAAACCAGATCACACAATTGGTACTAGTTAAAAGTCTTTGGGAAACAAGCGAAAGAAAAAGCAATGAATATGGGAAAGAGATTTGAAAAGAGAAGGAAGGGAGACTTTGTAAGGATAGGAGGGAAATAAGCGAAGGTGGAGGAGTGTGAGCAGACTGCATGATGTACGTTCTAAAGTTAGCGCGGCTGTGCCTTGGAAGGATGCTGCAAACTAAGTGAATTCTTCTTTTCCTTTGCAAACAGCATCAGGAATTCAGTTTCCTCCTCAAAGAAAGAGTATGCCCTCTTGTGATCAAGCTTTTTTCTCCAAATATAAAATTCAGACAAGGTTCCAGCACTTCATCTTCTCCAGCACCAGTTGAAAAACCGTATTTTCCCATCTGCATGCGTTTGCTGAGAGTGGTGTCTGTTCTGATCAAGCAGTTTTATAGTCTTTTGGTAAGTGTTAGTTTCCAAACATGTTTGTACATATAACTGCATGCAGTGTGTATTAGCGTCTTGTCTCTCTGACAACTTAAAGCAGGGAAAACTTACTCTTTGGCTCAGGGTTTCACAGGTTTTGATCCTTAGCCAGCTGATTATATTACTTGGCGCCTGAGTTAGGCAGAAATGTCAATGATTGTGGGAGATGTCACAAAGGCTGCTTACCTTACAGTAGCCAGGAAGCAGTGACCATGCTTCTGACCTCAGGCCTCCTCCATCTCCCCTGTTTATTCCACCTCGGTTCCCAGCTTTTGTTGGAGGTATCACCCACGTGCAAGGTGAACTCTCCTTAGTTAATTCTCATTGGAACTCTCACACGTGAACCCAAATGTGCACCCCATGAATGCCCTAGGTGTTTATTAATTCAGTCAAGTTAGCAGTGGAAATTAAGCATCAGATTGTTTTTAGATAAAACATATATATATATATACATATTAGAATATTATATATGTTAGAATACATCTTTAATTGTATATGGTAGTGAAGATGATGCTACTACAATTTGATTTTGCCTCCATGATTCCTGCTAAGCATTCTAATACCATTGCTTTTGTACTATCAGATCAAGTGTTAACTACATTGAAAATAGCAAATCATAATAGTATTATGAAAATGTGTCTGACCTCCCATACTCCCACACATGGTCTCCGGGAACCCCAAGGTATTCAACAACCATTTTGTCCCCACTATTCACTAGCTCAGCTTTTCAGGTTGCTGAGAGGCGAAGGTAAGTGATTGTCAGTTAGTCTCTTCAGGTAATAGAGGAGTAGAGAAGACCGAGTTAAAATATATCCTGTACTTTGCTTCCTTTGACTTCTGACCTGAGTACGTCTTTTGGATCATTAACAGTGTCTGCCCAGATCCATTTTTCTTTCTTTTTTTTTTTTTTCATTTTGTGGTTCGTTTTCTTTCTTTCTTTCTTTCTTTCTTTATTTATTTATTTATTTATCTATCTATCTATTTATTTATTTATTAAAGATTTCTGTTTCTTCCCACCGCCGCCTCCCCTTTCCCTCCCCCTCCTCCAATCAAGTCCCCCTCCCCCTCGTCAGCCCAAAGAGCAATCAGGGTTCTCTGCCCTGTGGGAAGTCCAAGGACCACCCTCCTCCATCCAGGTCTCGTAAGGTGAGCATCCAGGATGCCTAGGCTCCCACAAAGCCAGTTCGTGCAGTAGAACAAAAACCCATTGCCATTGTTCTTGAGTTCTCAGTAGTCCTCATTGTCCACTATGTTCAGCGAGTCTGGTTTTAACCCAGGCTTTTTCAGACCCAGGCCAGCTGGCCTTGGTGAGTTCCCGATAGAACATCCCCATTGTCTCAGTGTGTGGGTGCACCCCTCGCGGTCCTGAGTTCCTTGCTCATGTTCGCTCTCCTTCTGCTCCTGATTTGGACCTTGAGATTTCAGTCCGGTGCTCCAATGTGGGTCTCTGTCTCTGTCTCCTTTCATCGCCTGATGAAGGTTAATATTCAGGAGGATGCCTATATGTTTTTCTTTGGGTTCTCCTTCTTATTTAGCTTCTCTAAGAACCCGAATTATAGGCTCAATGTCCTTTATTTATGGCTAGAAACCAAATATGAGTGAGTACATCCCATGTTCCTCTTTTTGGGTCTGGCTTACCTCACTCAGGATAGTGTTTTCTATTTCCATCCATTTGCCTGCAAACTTCAAGAAGTCCTTGTTTTTTACTGCTGAGTAGTACTCTAATATGTATATATTCCATACTTTCTTCATCCATTCTTCAATTGAGGGGCATCTAGGTTGTTTCCAGGTTCTGGCTATTACAAACAATGCTGCTATGAACATAGTAGAGCATATATTTTTGTTGCATGATAAGGCCTCTCTTGGGTATATTCCCAAGAGTGGTATTGCTGGGTCCATGGGTAGGTTGATCCCAAATTTTCTGAGAAACCGCCACACTGCTTTCCAGAGTGGTTGTACAAGTTTGCATTCCCACCAGCAATGGATAAGTGTACCCCTTTCTCCACAACCTCTCCAGCATAGGCTATCATTGGTGTTTTTGATTTTAGCCATTCTGACAGGTGTAAGATGGTATCTTAAAGTTGTCTTGATTTGCATTTCCCTGATCGCTAAGGAAGTTGAGCATGACCTTAGGTGTCTTTTGGCCATTTGAACTTCTTCTGTTGAGAGATCTCTGTTCAGCTCAGTGCCCCATTTTATAATTGGGTTGATTAGCCTTTTACAGTCTAGTTTCTTAAGTTCTTTATATATTTTGGAGATCAGACCTTTGTCAGTTGCGGGGTTGGTGAAGATCTTCTCCCAGTCAGTGGGTTGCCTTTCTGTCTTAGCGACAGTGTCCTTTGCTTTACAGAAGCTTCTCAGTCTCATGAGGTCCCATTTATTCAATGAGGCCCTTACTGTCTGTGCTGCTGATGTTATACGTAGGAAGCGGTCTCCTGTGCCCACTTGTTGTAGTGTAGTTCCCACTTTCTCTCCTATCAGGTTCAGTGTGTTCAGACTGATATTGAGGTCTTTAATCCACTTGGACTTGAGTTTTGTGCATGGTGACAGACATGGATCTATTTTCATTTTTGTACAGATTGAAATCCAGTTTTGCCAGCACAATTTGTTGAAGATGCTCTCTTTTTTCCATTGTATAGTTTTAGCTCCTTTATCGAAAATCAGGTGCTCATAGGTTTGTGGATTAAAGTCAGGGTCTTCTATACGGTTCCATTGGTCGACTTCTCTGTTTTTATGCCAATACCAAGCTGTTTTTAATACTGTAGCTCTGTAATAGAGTTTGAAGTCAGGGATGGTAATGCCTCCAGACGTTCCTTTATTGTATAAGATTGTTTTGGCTATCCTGGGTTTTTTATTTTTCCATATAAAGTTGATTATTGTCTTCTCCAGATCTGTGAAGAATTTTGATGGGATTTTGATGGGGATTGCATTGAATCTATATATTGCTTTTGGAAGAATTGCCATTTTTACTATGTTGATCCTCCCAATCCAAGAGCAAGGGAGATCCTTCCATTTTCTGGTGTCTTCTTCTATTTCGTTCTTCAAAGTCTTAAAGTTCTTGTCATATAGATCTTTCACTTCCTTGGTCAGGGTTACCCCAAGATATTTTATGCTCTTTGTGGCTATCATGAAAGGTGATGCTTCTCTGATTTCCCTCTCTGTTTCCTTATCCTTACTGTATAGGAAGGCAACTGATTTTTTCGAGTTGATCTTGTATCCTGCCACATTACTGAAGGTGTTTATCAGCTGTAGGAGTTCTTTGGTAGAGTTTTTGGGGTCGCTTATGTATACTATCATATCATCTGCAAATAACGAAAGCTTAACTTCTTCCTTTCCAATACGAATCCCTTTGATCCCCTTATGTTGTCTTATTGCTATTGCTAGAACTTCAAGCACTATATTGAAGAGGTATGGAGAGAGTGGACATCCTTGTCTTGTTCCTGATTTTAGTGGGATGGCTTTGAGTTTTTCTCCGTTTAATTTAATGTTAGCTGTCGGTTTGCTGTAAATAGCTTTTATTATATTTAGGTATGACCCTTGTATCCCTAGTCTCTCCAATACCTTTATCATAAAGGGGTGTTGGATTTTGTCGAATGCTTTTTCAGCATCTAATGAAATGATCATATGGTTTTTTTCTTTCATTTTATTTATATGGTGGATTACATTGATAGATTTGCGTATGTTGAACCAGCCCTGCATCTCTGGGATGAAGCCTACTTGATCATAATGGATAATTTTTCTAATGTGTTCTTGAATTCGGTTTGCCAGTATTTTATTAAGAATTTTTGCGTCGATATTCATGAGTGAGATAGGCCTGTAGTTCTCTTTCTTGGTTGGGTCTTTGTGTGGTTTTGGTATCAGGGTAACTGTAGCTTCATAAAAGGAATTTGGCAATGACTTTTCTGTTTCTATACTGTGAAATACATTAAGGAGAATAGGTATTAGCTCTTCTTGGAAGTTCTGGTAGAATTCTGCATTGAAACCATCTGGTCCTGGGCTTTTTTTAGAGGGCAGATTTTTGATAACTGCTTCAAGTTCTTCGCGACTAACAGGTCTATTTAGATCTTTCACCTGGTCTTGGTTTAGCTTTGGTATATGGTACTTATCTAAAAAGATGTCCATTTCTTTTGTATTTTCCAGTTTTGTGGCATACAGGCTCCTGTAGTAAGATCTAATGATTCTCTGAATTTCCTCTGTGTCTGTGGTTATGTCCCCCTTTTCATTTCTGATCTTATTTATTTGCGTGTTCTCCCTCTGTTGTTTAATTAGTTTGGATAGGGGTTTGTCTATCTTGTTGATTTTCTCCAAGAACCAACTTTTTGTTTCATTGATTCTTTGGACTGTTTTCTGTGTTTCTATTTTGTTGATTTCTGCCCTCAGTTTGATTATTTCCAGTCTTCTACTCCTTCTGGGCACATCTGCTTCTTTTTTTTCTAAAGCTTTCAGGTGTGCTGTTAAGTCCCCAATGTATGCTTTCTCCGTTTTCTTTAAGTGGGCACTTAGTGCTATGAACTTTCCTCTTAGCACTGCTTTCATCGTGTCCCATAGGTTTGAGTATGTTGTCTCTTTATTTTCATTAAATTCAAGGAAGACTTTAATTTCCTTCTTAATTTCTTCCTTCACCCAGGTGTGGTTCAGTAGTTGATTGTTCAGTTTCCATGAGTTTGTCGGCTTTCTGGGGGCAGCATTGTTGTTGCCTTCTAACTTTAATCCGTGGTGATCTGATAAGACACAGGTGGACACTGATATTCTTTTGTATCTGTGGAGGCTTCCTTTGTTTCCGAGTATATGGTCAATTTTTGAGAAGGTTCCATGAGCTGCAGAGAAGAAGGTATATTCTTTCCTATTTGGGTGGAGTGTTCTATAGATGTCTGTTAAGTCCATTTGTTTCATTACCTCCAGTAATTCTCTTAATTCTCTATTAGGTTTCTGTCTGATTGACCTGTCCATTGGAGAGAGAGGTGTGTTGAAGTCTCCTACTATTAGTGTGTGTGGTTTGATGTCTGCCTTGAGTTCTAGTAATATTTCTTTTATATAAGTGGGTGCTTTTATATTAGGGGCATAGATATTCAGAATTGAGATGTCATCCTGATGAATTGTTCCTGTTATGAGTATAAAGTGTCCTTCTCGATCTCTTCTGATTGATTTTAGTTTGAAGTCCGTTTTGTTGGAAATTAGTACGGCCACACCTGCTTTTTTCTTAGGACCATTTGCTTGAAAGACCTTTTCCCAACCTTTTACTCTGAGTAGATGCCTGTCTTTGTGGTTGAGATGTGTTTCTTGCAAACAGCAGAATGTTGGATCCTGTTTTCGTATCCAATCTCTTAGCCTGTGCCTTTTTATAGGTGAATTGAGACCATTAATATTAAGTGATATTAATGACCAATTGTTGTTTACTCCGGTTATTCTTATTGTTTTTTTGGTAGTAGAGTTTGTGTGTGTGTCCCTTCTTTGAGTTGTGCTGGTGAAGGTTCACTAGATGCCTGAGTTATTGTAGTCAGTGTTGGCATTGTTGGATTCCTTGGGTTGCGATTTTCCTTCTATTACTTTCTGTAGAGCTGGATTTGTGGCTACGTATTGTTTAAATTTGTTCTTATCCTGGAATGTCTTGTTTTCTCCATTGATAGTGAACACTAGCTTGGCAGGGTATAGAAGTTTGGGTTTGCATCCATGGTCTCTTAGCTTTTGAAGTACCTCTATCCAGGACCTTCTGGCTTTCATGGTTTCCATAGAGAAGTCAGGTGTAATTCTGATCGGTTTACCTTTATAGGTTACTTGGCCTTTTTCCTTTGCAGCTCTTAATATTCTTTCTTTAACCTGTATATTTTGTGTTTTGATTATTATATGGCGAGGGGATGTTTTTCTTTGATCCAGTCTGTTTGGTGTTCTGTATGCTTCTTGAATATTCAAGGGGATATCTTTCTTTATGTTGGGAAAGTTTTCTTCCATAATTTTGTTAAAAATATTTTCTGGGCCTTTGAGCTGTGATTCTTCTCCTTCTTCTATTCCTATTATTCTTAGGTTTGGTCTTTTTATTGTGTCCCATATTTCTTGAATGTTTTGTGATGAGAATTTGTTGGCTTTGCTGTTTTCTTTGATCAGTGCATTTATTTTCTTTATGGTGTCCTCAGAATCTGAGATTCTTTCTTCTATCTCTTGTAGTCTATTGATTATGCTTGTTTCTGTAGCCTCTGCTCGTTGGCCTACATTTTCCATATCCAGCTGTTACTCAATTTGTGTTTTCTTCCTTGCTTCTAATTCAGTTTTCAATTCTTGAACTGTTTCCATTACCTGTTTGTGGGTCTCCTGTACATATTTACTTAATTCTTCAAACTTTTTGTTATACTTCTCATCCATTTCTATAAGGGTGTTTTTTAAATGTTTTTTAAGGGACTCTATTGCTTTAATAAAGTCAATTTTTTCCACTTCTTCTGTGTTAGGGTTTTCTGTAAGATCTTTGGGATCTGGCGTTTTCATGTTGTTTTTCAGATTATTGGGTGATGTTCTGCCTTGGCACCTGCCCATCTCCTCCTTTCAATGCTATCTAATTGGTCTTTTAAAATCGGATCGGGTTTTTCTGCTGGCCAGAGGCTTCTCTTACTAATTGCCCTTGTTCCGTTTTTTTCTGGCTCCTGCCTGGGGCCAAGAACCCTCTCACCCCTCACAAGGGTTGTCCGGAACAGGACCCGGCTCCCCGTTTGCCAGGGCCCTCGTGGACCAAAGGCCTACCTCTTTGATTTAATTCTAGTGGGGCGATCTGCTCTAGGTGTTGCTCGCTGGTCCCTGCTGCCTGCGTCCTCTGCCACCGCGCCAGCCCCCTCTGGTCCCAGCCTCAGCCTGTGGCCTGGCCTGAGTTGCCTGCCTGCACTGCTCAGCTCTGTCGTCTGCGGGCGCCTGTGCCGCGCCGCTCCGTTGTCTCTTTCTTTCTCTTTAATTGTAGTGGGGCGATCTGCTCTCGGTGTTGCGCGCTGGTCCCTGCTGCCTGCTTCCTCTGCCACCGCGCCAGTCCCCTCCGGTCCCGGCCTGGCCTGGCCTGCATTGCCCGCCTGCACCGCCGCTGGCTCGGTCTCCAGATCCATTTTTCTTAAAGGTGCCCTTAAGGAGTTTATAAAAATTAATTAATTTTTAACTTAAAGTGGCTAACATATCTCTTTTCTGACCTTGATTTCCTTTAGGAAGGAAAGAATGGGTTTTTACATACGTATCCAATTTAATCTTTCACCTTTATTTTTTTCTTTTTCTTGAGGTAGGGTTTCTGTGTGTTACAACTCTGGTTGTTCTGGAACTCACTATGTAGACCAGGTTGGCCTTGAACTCACAGAGATCAGTTTGCCTCTGTCCTCTAAGTGCTAGGATTAAAGGTGTACGCCACCACGCCCAGCTCCCTTTCACAAATTTTTAATTTCACATTTTTTGTGTGTTTTTGGTGTATTCTGTGAGTGTATATGTTCTCTGTGTGTGTGCAGGTCAGAGGTGGACATGAGGTCTCCATCAGTGTCTCTCCACCTTACCTTTTGAAAAGTATCTTACACTGAACCTGGACCTTACAAATTTGGCTAGGCTGGCTGCCCACCCATCTCTACCACCCTAGTACTGGGGTTATAGATATCACATAAGCCACTGTACCCTGCTTTTTTTAATGTAGGTATAGGTGGTTGAACTTGGGTCTTTATGATTCCCTCAGAAAGCAGTGACTGACTGAGTTACCTCACTAGCCCCAACGTTTCACTTTAGTGCTAACATTTCTCTAAAGATTTGTCACTGACAAACCCATTAGCACCTAAGCCAGAGGTTGTCATGTGTGCTTGATGCTGTCAAACATTTATCTGATGTTTGAATTTCCACCTGCATAATTTTGACTTTTTCTTTTTATAAGACAGGATCTCCTCTACCCCACACCTGTAGATGATAATTTCCTTGTCCCCCAGCCACTATCAAATAATCACTCAGAGACTCATATTAATTATAAATGCTCTGCCAATAGCTCAGTCTTATTACTGTCTCTTATAACTTAGCTCGTTTCTATTAATCCATGTATTGCCACATGGTTCATGGCTTTACCTGTCCCCTAGCATCTTTCTCTTGGGTGTCTCACTGGCGTCAGCCTCGACTCCACCCTTCTTTGAGTCCTTAGTTTGGTTGTCCTGCCTAGATTTATCATGCCTTGCTATAGGCCAGTCGGCTTTATAATTAACCAATGAGAATAATACATATTCACAGTGTACAGAGGATTATACCACAGCATTTTCCCTTTTCTGTCTAATTAAAAAAGGAAGGTTTCAACTTTAACATAGTAAAATTATATACATTAAAACAGTTATCAAATCTTTGCATTTGACAAAGTCAGAGAAAACATTTAATTATCCATCCTATCTTGATGAGTCTAAAGTTTTATATCTAATTTACCCTTTCATCAACTAAGAAAAATTGTAACCATGACTATCTAGTCTTCAAGTCCATCAAAGACACCAGAAGGATGAAATGTTACATAATGACAGGGACATCAGGCTGTGGACAGTCACCAAAAGTCTCTGTATGTTGGGGCATCCAACGTTGGCCTACAGGCCTACTATATTTGACAAACTTTCCTGTGAAGCAGGGAATTCTCAAGGACCATCCTGCTTTGTCTTAGCAAAGTTTGATAGTTGTATATCTTGTGTCCAGTTTGGACAGTAACTTTCAACAATTGAGGCAAGGGCAGTTTCTTTGCACATATGGCTAGCTTTTGCCATAGAGAAAAAACTCCATAGGGAGTTTCTTCAGTGCCTGTCTTCTTCTCTGGATACATTGGTGCTGTCAGGAGCAGATTGTCATGAAAAGTCTAAGTTATTAAAACATTTTAAATGCCATAATCTGTAGGTCTTTGAAATGTTTGAAGAATACCTATCTATCTGAAATATATCTCTGTATACATAAGATGACTATAAGTTTGACTATTATAGATGACTATTAATCTATTTCTTAGTTATATATTACATTTTAGATGAGTTGTATAAACATAATACCTTAAACAAGAGTAGAAATATACATATAACAAGATTAACTTTAAATTTGTATCAATAAACCAAAATTCATACCAATGGAAAATATTTTGAGATTAAGTGTTGTTTTTTTTCTATTAAAGAAGATTTGATAATCTACTCTTTTTTTCCTATCATAATAATCTACCTTCCCCTTTTTTTCTCCTTCCATTTCTTGGGAAGTTGCTTCTCTTATCCTTATGATTACATCCTACTTTTTTAAAGCACCTAATAAAGATACTGGAAGGCATTAGAAAACAACAGTAGCTAAGGCTTGGCTCTAAAATACTTTATTAGAATCACAGTCTCTTTATGTATTTCTGGCTGTTCTAGAATTAGATATGAAGAGATCTAACTGTCTCTCTTTCCTGATTGTTGAGGCTAAAATCTTGAAGGCTACTTTATTTCCCCAGTTTCTTGCCTCATTTTGGGGCATCCACAGCTGAAACATGCAGTTACTAGCTGCACTCATGAGGAATCCATTAGATTTAGTAATCTCAAAGTCAGCTTCGTTCTACCTTCCATCGTCCTGCTGTTTACTTGACAGATAAGTCACAGGAGTAGTTCATTTACCTGGTTCATTTTGTTTGTCACTCGGTAAATCATGATTGGTATGTTTTAGCCATTGTTTATTATATAGAGAAGTTGTTAATAATACAGTCTGCATTGGCTAAAGCACTAGGCCCCGTGCTACGTGCCTCACCTGCCTGTGTCTGTGCATCCATCAGCTGCTGCAGGTTTCTCGTTGTTTTTCCGTTCTTGTTTTGTTTTGTTTTGTTCTTTGAGACGTCTTGCTGTTGTAACCCAGGCTGGCACCATCACACCAAACTGCCTCTTTGCTTTTTAGGAATCCAGTGTATAACATGTAGAGTGTTACTGAGGTGCAGATCATACATCTGCGAGCAGTTTGTAGGACTAGAGACAAGATGTGTATCACATTTTCCAAAGCCAAGGGTTGGAGCTCATCAGTACTGCAGAAAGATGTTCGAGAAGCTGCAGCTGTTTCCAGCTAACTCTTCTTATTCACCGTTTTATCCCAGTTAAGGTGATTTGACAACATTATTATCATTTCTTTTGACTCAACGAAATGTTTAAACCTCCTATTCTTTTTAGGTAACCGAGTGTGAAATATTTCTGTCACTGCTGGTCAAGTTCCTGGATGCAGATAAGCCGCAGTGGCTTCGAGCTGTTGCCGTGGAATCGATACACAGGCTCTGTGTGCAGCCTCACTTGTTAAGGTAAAGTGTTCTGTCATATGACCAGCCTGATCACTGCTGAGTTTAGAAGAGCAGGGTACCTATTCGTAAGAGTTAGTGATGCTTCTTAAAGAAAATGGTGTTTGTGTGTTTGCCACACCAGGTGGAAGCTTGGGAAAGAGCTGGGAGAGTCAAGCACATGGGTAATGATTGCCATCATCTGCTAAGCAAATACAGCCAGTATTTCTTTTCTTTTCTTTTCTTTTCTTTTCTTTTCTTTTCTTTTCTTTTCTTTTCTTTCTTTCTTTCTTTCTTTCTTTCTTTCTTTTTTTTTTTTTTGGTGTTTCTTTCTGAGTTGAATCTAAACCCTTGTCTCTATCCAAATTAGAGAAACCACTCAGGTGTGATGGGTGACACCAAATATAGGATTGTAATAGTAGCAATCATTTATATTTACTATATAAAATGTGAATATTGTAATACAGTCAAATGCCTTTCCCAGAATGTTTAAAATTTCTTCACAGGTCATTTTGTCAGTCCTACGACATGAAGCAGCATTCCACCAAGGTCTTCCGCGACATTGTGAACGCGCTGGGGTCTTTTATCCAGTCTTTGTTTCTCGTCCCTCCCACTGGAAACCCTGCTGCAGCCAACCAAGCTGGTAATGTCGTGCTCAGACTTGTCTTCATTTTCTCTCCGTTTCCAATACTCACCATTAGAAGTCTTATGTCTATACAAACTTGAAACACCTGAGTGTGCTGAGAGCAAAGAGTTTTTAAATATTAAAGAAATATTTGACCATACCACAGCAAACTAGTTTATTTTCTTTTTCAGAATAGGTATTCTTCTCTGATATACTTTTATTTCCTCTGATTACATAGGGTGAAAGTTTAGATGCTATCTTTATTTTTGAAAAAGTCTTTGTTGGATCCTTTTAAAGAGTCTGGACATTTAACCCTTAGGACGTCTTTTAATCTCTTACTAGAAGTAGTCTCGCATGGTTTGAGTTAGTTTGGAAATCAGTGTGTGGCTTCTCTTCCCTCTCTGTGTTCTCACTGCTACTTTGAACTGCCTGAATGACCTTTTAGCTCTTCATTCTCACTTTCCAGAAGAAGTCTAACATAAAGTATTAAAAATTCGTGTTTGTTCTTAGAACTGTGTATGTGTTCATATATGTGCAGGCACGGACTGGTGTGTGTATGTAGGCCAAAGGTCAACCTTGTTGTCATTTCCTAGGACTGTCATTCTTGTATTTTGAGACAGTTTTTTTACTGGGACCTGGGACTCATTGAGCAAGCGGGGCTGGCAGGTTAGCAAGCCACTGGGATCTGCCAATTTCTGTCTCCCCAGTGCTGGGGTTGTAAGTGTGCATCACCAAGCCCAGGTGTTTTGTGGGTATTGGGGTGCAAACTCAGGCACTCCTCTGTATATCCATCAGTTTATTCATATTGGAGCTGCTCTGTTGAGTTGCTGGGGTTTGTTCATTTACTGTGGTTCAGTATAACCTAACTTGCACTATTTTCTTTGAGACATGTGTATAAATCTTATATGGTACTGGGGAGCAAACTCAGGTCCTCATGCTTATGTGACCAACACTTTACCAATAGACCTAACTGCCTAGGCTCTCTAATAACTTTTATGTTTAAAAAATTGTTGTAAAGGAATAGGCTCTCTGGGTAAAAGAGAATTATGAACATCTTGTTTTCATAGCGTAGTCTTTAAGTCTGAGTAGGTACTGGAATTTATTGACTTACAATCAACCAATAAATTGGTATCTTTGCTTTTCCTCCTTGTCTAATAGGAAACAATAATGCTGGTGGCCCAGTCTCAGCGCCAGCCAGCTCAGGAATGGTGGGGATTGGTGGAGGTGTTACTCTGCTACCAGCATTTGAATACAGAGGAACTTGGATACCTATCCTGACTATTACAGTTCAAGGCAGCGCGAAAGCCACCTAGTAAGTAGTATCAACATTGTTTTATAATAAATAACACTACTGATGATGATATTTAACTTTAAAATACTTCTGTTTAGATTATATTAATGTTGCTTATACATTTTGGAGCTTACTTTCTTTTGTCTTGTTTTAAGGATTCTAAACAGGACTAAATTTTGTTTTTTTCTGTTTGTAGGCTGTTAATAGCATTATAAAGCAGAAATATGAATTTATTTACCTAAGAATTGACTCGGTTGTTTATGTAGCTTCTTAGTTAACTATATGACTTGATTTTTAGACCTCTTGGATATAGCTCTTCCAGAATTAAATTCCCTTTTGGCAAATTCATCTTTCTTTACACTAATTTCTCTAATATATGAGATGAAAGTTGTTGTATAGCTGAATTTCAGGACTCTGTGTGTGAGAAAAAGTATTTTCAATGTTTAAGAAGTCAGTGAGGTCCTTTTCTCTTCTGGTTATTTCCAATCATCATGTTTTATTGCAGCAAAAAGAGCAGACTAGAAGGACATGTTTTTTAGGGCTCTGTTGTCCACAGGGTCTGCGGGAGCTGCTGCAGCTCTATAAGCTCTCCTTTTCCTGCTGCAAAGCACAGTGCTTTAAATCTGGACAGAGTCATTTCACCTCATTTTTTGACTGTTTTTTTGGGGGGTATTATATCTAAATATTGCATAATCTTATGAAGGTTTATGCCTATGTCTCTAGGAGTTTTGTAATTTCTTTTATATTTATATTATTGATTTATTTTGAGCTAGTTTCATATACAAGAGGTAGGATCTAACATCTTTTTCTTTGGGTGTGAATATAATTAGCCCAATGTCATTAATTCTTTCCAGTTGAATTACTCATTCTTTGTGTTGTTAGCTTGAGAAGTAACCATTTGGAGGGATTTAGAACCATAATTCCTCATTTGTCCTAATTTAGAACATAAGATTTATTGTCTTGTCTTGTGAACAATTCCTCCTATGTACTAGATTTGAACTCGACACAGATGTCCCTCAGTGTTATTTGCACACTGGCTGTCTCTGAGGTCACTAGTGACCTGGATGTCTTAGTTATATTTTCTCTGACGTAAAATCATCTTCCTCTTCGTCGGTTATTTTGTTTTATTATTTTATCTTTTATGACACTTTATCTTAAAAGTAAGAGTTTGAGAAGCATTGTACTGTTTTAATATATTTTATGTTAGCTTTTATATTGCATATCAAAAATAGTGAAGATATCAGCACATCTCAAAAAGAAGTTATGGTAGCAGTCAGGCCTTCATTTTTATAATCATTTTTTACATTAAAAAGTACATTTATTGTATGTGTGTGCACACACGTGTGGAGATTAGAGACACGGCTTACAGGAGTCAGTTTCCTCCTTCATCATATGGATCAGGGGATCAAACTCAGATCATCAGACTTGGCAGCGAGCACCTTTATCCCGTGAGCCATCTTCAGTCCCTCTAATCAGTTTAGAACATGGAAGGGAATCCTTTTCCGAATCAAACAAGCTCAGGAATATCCTTTTTTGTTTTTTTTTTAGAGTCTATAACTATGGAAATAGCTTTCTGTGTTTTCTTTCCTGTGTCTTCTCATTAATGCCTTAATTTTTTTCATGATTTCAGCCTAGAAATGCTAGACAAAGTTGAACCCCCAACCATACCAGAAGGCTATGCCATGTCTGTGGCTTTCCACTGTCTCTTGGATCTTGTCCGTGGAATCACCACTATGATAGAAGGAGAGTTGGGAGAGGCTGAAACCGAGTGTCCTGCTGTCGTTGAAGAAGCATACTCTGAGTCATCAGAACAGCGGGACGTGCAGTCAGTGTCGGACCCGGCAGATAAGGAGACAGGTATGCTATGATTCTCTGCCTGCCTTGGTTACTTCTCAGTAGTTTGAAGTTTTGGCAGAATATAGAGAGATGTTCCTGTGTTATCATTTGCTCTTACTGCCCAGTTATTAACACTTTATCATGCTGGTATTACTTTCCTCTTTATTTGTATACATACCACTATCTTCTTTTCTGATCTGTTGGGAGAGACCACTTGTTCATTTCTGGCTGCCCAGAACCAAAACAATCACACAGAAACTGTATTAGTTACAACACTGCTTGGCCTGTTAGTGAATGCATATTTCTATCTCACTCTTATCTCTTAAATTAACACATTTTTATTATTTTATATTTTACCATGAGGTTCGTGGCCTACCAGCAAGGTTCTGGGTGGCAGCTTGCATCTTTTGTCTTTTCCCTCTGGTGGCTCCATGGTGTCTCTGCGACTCCACCTTTTTACTCCCAGCATTCAGTTTAGTTTTCCCCCTGCCTAGCCTATCACAGGCCAAGGCAGTTTCTTTATTCATTAACCAATAAAAGCAACACATATACAGAAGGACCTCCCACACCACTGAAATATTTGCGATTAGGTTCTAGACAGGATGTCCCACTGTCCCTTAATATTTGGATATGCTTTTCTAGAACTGATTATAGTTCTCCCCATTCTGATGCAGTTACTAGCAGAAATTAGGGTCAATCCAATATTTCATCTAAGCCCTGATCTCATACAGATTTTTGCCAGTTGTCACAGTGTTTTTCCTTGTGGTTCCTTGTTTTTTTAATTTATTGCTATATATGAATATTTTCCTGTGCTGTAGAACACAGTTCTTTAGTTCTGGTTTTATATGACCTTGAAATTTTAGAATTTAGAATGGTTTATTCATTTCTAAGATTAGCACAGGGCACTTACTGTGTTTAATTTAGCTACTGATTTGATTTATCAGTATGTGTGGAAGCAAAACTATCCGTTTGTATCATTTTTGGAAATTCTCACTTTTGAATAAAGCTGGATTTTTATTGACTCCAAAGAATTACATTCAGTTGCCATTGGTTTTGGTGCAGTGCTCAGATAAGGCTTGTGAAGCTGGGCGGTGTTCTTTTGACATTTCTGATGCTCTCTTGGTACTCTTGCAGTGTAACACTGCTGGATGTTCTACCCTCATCTCAGGTATTTCTTGTTCAGGCCAGGTGTCAGTCAGTTTCCAAGATGCCCTGGGATAGTACTGAGACTGACATATGGGCAGGAGATGTCCTTCTTGCTTCTTGGTGAAGAGGCACACATACTGCAAGTCTGGATTTGAAAACGTCTGCTTCCTTACATAAAGGCATCACCCCAGCCTCTGTAGTCCTCATTCATTTCTTTTTTTCCTTTTTGTTTTTTATTGAGATAAGGTTTCTCTGTAGCTTTGGAGCCTTTCCTGGAACTAGCTCTTGTAGACCAGGCTGGCCTTGAACTCACAGAGGTCCCCCTCTTGAGTGCTGGGATTAAAGGCGTGTGTCACCACCGCCCGGCTCCTGATTCATTTCTGCATGTTCAATTTTAACTTTATATATTTCTAAATCCCATCTCCAACAAGGAGATACTCAGTGCCATTTTATTCCTGTGTTTACTTGCTGGATGCTCAGCAGATCTAACAGTGTTCTAGCTGAGCAGATATTCTAGACAGTAGTCTGCACTAATTTCCTGCTGATCACACAGAGGACAGTTTGGTCTATTGAAGGCTTAGGGAAGAGGAAATGACATTATGTATTTTTTAAAAAGGTATTGGTTAAATGAGGTATTGCAGTATCTTGTAATGAAGATTTTTAAACAACTTAACTTTAAGAGTTTTTTATTATGAAACTATCACAGCTTCTATATTTTTGTTCTTTGGGTATTTTAATATTCGTGTTTGGTGTCTAATAACTAAGCTGTTACTAGACTGTTGAATTTTATAAATTGACAGTTCACTGTGGCAGGTATAACATGATTGAGTGTTGTATTTCTTTTGAAGTTAGTAGAGCCGTTTGGGAAGAGATGGTGAGTGCCTGCTGGTGTGGTCTTCTCGCTGCACTCTCGCTCCTGCTCGATGCCAGGTATTAAGTCTTTGTGAGTTTTATGGCACGTCATTGCAGTTAAAACCAATACTAAATTTAATTTCATTTGTCCAGAGAATTTATTTCCTGTCTGTAGTTTTCTGTATGATTAGAGCTTTGTTGCACATTTTTCATTTCACGTGCAGTATTATAACTCATGTGCACACTGCCATGGTGGAATCAGGATGATTGACATTGCCTTCACCTCAACATTTCTTCAAGAATGTCACTCTTTGTCACTCCCTCTTGGAGCCCATGTTTGCTCTGAACTCCCACTGGAATTGTCATAATGCTTTAATCAAAAATACATTTTCAAATTACAGAACACTTGTATCATGCCAAGCTTTGCCACTGCTTTTGCAAAGATGACAGTTTGCTTGATGCTTCTCTCAGAATGAAGTGGTTGTAAGACACTTGATGCAGGGGTTCATGCCTGTGGTCCCAGCACTTAGAAGATCGAGGAAGCTGAATTGCACTGAGTTTGAGACCATCCTGGACTACAGACCCTGTCTTCAAATAAATAAATAAAATGCTTAATATTTTTAATTAAATCTTTAAGTTCTCTATCTTTTTTTCCAACTAAGTATGCATTACACTACAGAGTTCAGTTTTTTAGATATTAGGCTAATTGGGTAAAGTTCCATCCTAAGTATATTGGTTTTAGTTTTTCTTAAAACCTCACTGACTATGTAAGCCCACATCATGTTTTAAGTGTAACTTAAAATAAATTAATCGGATAAACAAAATGCCTTATCTTTTCAGCACAGATGAGGCTGCCACTGAGAATATTTTAAAAGCTGAACTGACTATGGCTGCTCTGTGTGGAAGATTGGGCCTTGTCACGTCAAGGGACGCCTTTATCACCGCCATCTGCAAAGGCTCCTTGCCTCCACATTATGCTCTGACCGTACTGAATGCCACCACTGCAGCTACACTTTCCAATAAATGTAAGAATTCAATCATACAGCTTTCTCTCTGTCCAGGGGGATGACACGGCGCAGAGAAAGGATGATAGGACTTCCAAGTTCAGGCCTCTGCTGTCCTGTGCATTGATTGTGTTACTATTTTCCTGCCTTTCCATTCTGTCCACCTCTTTAAAATAGTTTGTTAGTTTTGTTGTAGTTGTTTTTTTTTTTTTTTTTTCTTCAAGACAGGGTTTCTCTGTGTAACTGTCCTGGAACTCACTCTGTAGATCAGGCTGGCCTTGACCTCAGAGATCCACCTGCCTCTGCTTCTCAAGTGCTGGCATTAAAGGCGTGCACCACCACCATCTGGCTATAACAGTTCTTCTTTTTTTTTTTTTCTTTTTTTTTTTGAAGGTGTATTTATTATGTATACTGTATTCTTGCCTGCCTGCCAGAAGAGGGCACCATATCTCATTATAGATGGTTGTGAGCCACCATGTGGTGGCTGGGATTTGAACTCAGGACCTCTGGAAGAGCAGCAAGAGCTCTTCATCTCTGAGGCATCTCTCCAGCCCCTTAAAGCAGTTCCTTCATATCTTTAAAAGGGAAGAGAGAAGCTGTGACTTAGGGTCACTGGCCCCAGTGTGGCCCCACGGAGTATGTCTCTTTTCTGCTCTTCACTGAAAAAGGGGCGGAGAGAGGAAGAATATAGTGATAGCAGTTTTAAGTAATAACTATGCAGATACAGTAATGTGATTCTGGCATCCTTTGTAAACTGTGATGCATTGTTGAAATGATGATTGCTGTTTTTCTGTTTGGCTTAGTGGTTCTTACACTAACCTTCAAAAACTTATTTTCTTGGCTAATACTTTGAAAACACTTGGGTTTATTACATTTAATCTGATACTCAGATTTCACACTCAAAATTTATTTGGCTCTAACTAGAAAAGTACAAATAGATACATGTTTAAAATATTTAATGTGTCCTAATTCTGTTTTGCTTATAAATGAGCTACCAAATTTCATCATTTTAACAATTTATATAGAAAATTACTTTATATTTGCTTCTTTTTTGTACTTTAGGAGTTTTCAGATGTTTGCATGCATCTGGATAAATAGTACTGCTGTGTAATTGTTACTGTTGAACTTTATTCAAATTAATACTTTACAATATAATGTTACCTTAAAAGAACTAAAAGCAGTATCTTGCATTAAGTCTTTCCTTTTTGTTCTAGCATATTCTATCCAGGGCCACAGTGTCATGATGATAAGTCCATCCAGTGAATCCCACCAACAAGTTGTGGCAGTGGGTCAACCTCTGGCAGTCCAGCCTCAAGGAACAGTAATGGTAATGCAATTAGGGTGTTGGGGGTTAATATGGTTACCAATGAACAATCAGCCAGGCCTATTCTACTTTTTCTTTTTCTTTCCAAATATTACTACTTAGTTTCTTTTACCTGAAGGATATTTCAGAACAAACTCGTTAACTATTTTTTTTGTCATTCCCATAACCAACATAGTAATGGAACTTCTTTTGTGCATGTTTATGTTTACGTGGTGTGTATTCACATGTATATACAAATGTTGGCACGTGTGTGTAGGCCAGTGAGTCTGTACATGTGTTGGTGTGTAGAACCAAACATCATCATCTGCTCTCTTCCTCTGCTGCTCCACATCACCTTCTGATGCAGGGTTCCTAACTCTCCTGTATGAGAAGCTCTCCTGTTAGTCTAGGTAGGCCTGTCTCCACCTCCCAATGGCTGGAGTTACAGGCAAGTCACATGCCCTCCCAACATGTATGTGGGTTATAGGGATCTGAACTCCAACCCTCACACTTACATGGCAAGCATTTTACTCAACCATCTCCCCAGCTCTGATAACACAACTTTTAATTAGGCAAATTTGTGTTTTATGGAACTATCCAAACTTATTTTGTTAATATTCTGGTTTTTATTTAAGACAATCTTTGAATGCATTCATGATCTGTAAGCTTTAATTTTTAAGACTCTATAGCAGCTGCTGCAAATCTGTCTTTTTTTCAACATAGCTGACTTCCAAGAACATCCAGTGTATGAGGACGCTGCTGAATTTGGCGCACTGTCACGGCTCTGTTCTCGGAACATCTTGGCAACTTGTTCTGGCAACTCTTCAGGTATGTTTATGATTGCTAACAAACAAGCAATGCCTGTTGGTCCTCTAGATACACCTAATAGGATGAAAAAGGAGACGATGAGAAGAAATAAAACAAAAGGCTTATGTTTTAGGAAGTAATAGACTACTTATAATGCCCTAAATTCTACTGCTTCTGCATGCTATAATTATTTTATATGAATGATGCTAATTATTCTCATTTTAATTATTAGAAACTGCTAATTTTAATTTTTATTGCTAGCTATTTCATTAGAATTTTTATAATTTTATAAACTTGTTTTAATTGTCAGCATCTTGTGTGGATTCTGGGACTAAAGCCTAGTGGTGGTGGTGCCTTGAAGCCTGGAAGAGCTGTAGAAGGACCCAGTACAGTAAGTGACAGCTCTCCCTATCCAGTGGGCACTTCTTCAAAAGTCACACTTTACATTTGAATTTATCCTTCCTTTAGGTTCTGACAACAGCAGTGATGACAGATTTGCCAGTGATTTCCAACATACTTTCAAGACTGTTTGAGAGCTCACAGTAAGTCTGGGTTTTAAATTGACAGCCACATTGTTCCTAGCTATATATTTGAGATGAAATTGTCTTTTTCATTTTTATTTTAGGTATCTTGATGACGTATCTTTGCATCATTTAATAAATGCACTTTGTTCCTTATCTCTAGAAGCAATGGATATGGCCTATGGAAACAATAAGGTGTGGTAGTTTACATTTCTCTTTGGTTACACAGTGTATGAATGGCCTTAGTGTTTGACTGGTGGAACTGGTGTTTTGTAGCAGTGGCCTGTCGGCATTTACCATTTGTAGAAGGAGGAATAAAGAGGGCATGATGTAGCTTGTGATTGGTCTAAGTGTGTAGTAGAATTTAAAATCATGTCCCTTTTTCCTTATGTGCTGAATAGTCTTAGTATTTTACAAATAATGCAACACAGTTTTTATAACTAGCTTTCATAAAATATCTTGATAGTATTTGTTGTATTTGACATTTATGATTTGGGTAATGCAAGATTGCATTTAGGAAAAGTGTGTGGCAGATTTCGGTGGCTGTGCTGTGCTGTGCTGTGCTGCCTTCATGGGAACGGAAAATGAGTCAGAGGCTCATCGTTTCCTTCTGACGAGAGTGATGCTCCTCACCTTGCAATTAATTGTTTCTATTGTCCATTAATTAAGTAGAATAGGACTTCTTTTCTGTCAAGTAAGTGTAGAACAGTACTTCTGAATATTAGCATTCAAGAACATTTCTTTGTATACTCAAAATATTTTCTATAACATTTGTAAAGCACAGGAAAATTTGAGCATAGTCCTATTTTAGTAATTGCTTTTTAAAGGAACTGCTCATTCAGTAGTAAAGCGCTTGCCCTCACTGTGGGAAGCCTAGGGTTTGATTCCATCACAACAAAAGTAAACACCAAAAACGTGAATAAGAAAATAAGAAATGTTACTAGCTGAGAGAGTGACTCACGGTGCTTGTCTAATGGACATGTGGCACTATAAACAAAAAGAAAAAAAAAACAGAATAAAGTCCTGTATACATTTTAAAAACCATATGTATGTGTTCATTTGTTCAGGTGCCCTTGGAGTTGGAAGGTCTTAATCCCCTGGAATTACAGGGTGAGCCACCAGTGTGGGTTCTAGGACCTAAATTCCACTTCTCTGCAGGAGCAGCCAGCACTCTTAATCAATGAGCCACCTTTCTAGCCCCCTTTGTACATTTAAAAAATATGGATAGTTTGATCACTTCCAAATATATGAAGACTATTCAGCTTTTTAATAATAACTGTACAGCCTCAAACTGTGTTGTCTTCAAAGTTCTCAATCATCTGTCTGTTCTCTGTGGCTTGTCATCTTGGTTTATGTGACTCATCTCTTCTCTTCCTGGAGCTGAATAGTAGCTTGGTTGGTAGAATGCTTGCCTAGTGTGCATGAGACCCTGAGCTGGATCATATAAAACAGATATTGGCAATGCACACCGAAATCCTGCACTTGGGAGAAGATACAGGCAGCAAGATCAGAAGTTCAAGGTCATAGTCAGTTAAATCTTTATAATGTCAAGGTCAGCCTAGACTACAATGAGACGCCACAAAACAAGGCAACAATAGTTTTTATTAGGGATGAAAGAGTTAGCTCAGAGGTTAAGAACGTTGGTCGCTCTTCCGGAGGACCCAGCTTTGCTTCCTGGCACCCACATGGCAGCTCACAGCCATCGTTAACTCCAGTATCGGGATCAAAACTCTCTTTTCTAGCCTCCTAGGGCACGATAGTCACCTGATAAACAGACATATGTGCAGGCCAAGTACCCATACACATACAAAACTGAAAATAGAAAACAGAAAAAGACTAGAGTATGGTTTTATGTATCATATATCTAGTTAATTGCATGAACACTCAGGTGTTTGGAATAATATATTCTTTGTTCCAAATCCAGGCAAGAATAACATTAGTTACAATAGTAAACTAATCAGTTTATTGGTTATCTTGAAAAATCTTACATCTTGAAATTTTAAATCTCAATACAAAACTATAATATTTTAATAGAGTACCAAATGAAATACAAGCAATTTTACAGTGCTTTGTATCTATTTGATAAACACAGCATGCTTGTTTTCATGTTTGACATTTGACTATGTGGTCTAAAGAAGATAAGAAGTTTTTCATTTAAAAGTGGATTGATGACTATGGAATGAAAATAAAAGTATATAAGATAGACTGTAGAGATGTCCTCCATGGGCAAGATGTTCTTGTTGTGCTGAACTGTATCTCTGGTCTTTCTTCCCAGTGGGTCTGTTAGAGTTCTTCAAGAAAACTCAAATCTTTTTGGTTTTTTGAGACAGGGTTTCTGTGTAGCCTTGTTTGTCCAGGAACTTGCTCTGTAGACCAGGCTGGCCTCGAACTCATAGACCCACCTGCCTCTGCCTCCTGACTGCTGAAATTAGAGGTGTAAGTCTCTAAGATCTGTAATTTATTCACACTTTGTGCCAATATAATTTGGGGGTAACTTTAGGAGCTGTTCTGGGATAGCAAAAAGAAAGACCTGTCATGATAATAAGGTCTGTTGCTTTTACTAACTTTACATATACAGACTAATCATAATTTAGACATAGTGATGTTATTTTATTCATTCGGATCTCAGAATTCTCTTTACCATATCAACATGTAATATGTTTCCTTCTTAGGAACCGTCTCTTTTTGCTGTTGCCAAACTATTAGAAACTGGTCTAGTTAATATGCACAGAATAGAAATCTTATGGAGACCTCTAACGGGCCATCTACTGGAGGTGAGCTCTCTTTCTTAACTACTACTTACTTTTACTGAGAAAGCATGCACACTGATCGTATGAGTCAACATAATGACAGACAAACTTCCCCTCTCCCTCCTTGCCCCTTATATTTTAAGGACTGTTGTTGTGTAGTAATTAGCCCGGGGAAGGGTTTATCAAATAAAAATGATGAAACTATGACGTGTGAAATAGCAGTGACGTCAGCTCTCTGTCAGGAACGGTTTCCTGTGACCACAGTCTCTTGAGTCATCTCAGTCAGGTGTGTCTGAGATGTTGAACAGTCTGGGGTGAGAGCGATTTCCAGTGTGCTTGCCCACAGGTTTGCTGTGGTGGAGGTGTGGGAGAGCTGCCACTAAGTCATACATCGTGGCAGAATTTTAACTAGATACATCTCTTCTTCAGCTGGCAGTGCCTTGAAAAGTAGCTGGAATTTAACTCTAGCTGCTTCTGTTGGTACATACGTTTGTGTGTAGTTTGGGGACCATAGTAATTTAATGTCATTTTAGAAACCTGAGAAAGATAACTATTCTTCCTAAAATTTTGCCCATTTTTACTGGGATTAAATTTATCAATAAAGGATATGTGCAGATTTCTCTGTGATTAAACCACCCTATCAGGTGGATTATCATTTCAAAGGTTGAAGCCCTGGGTTCAATCCCTAGCACCCAGGATAAGCTTGCTTCTGCTTCCTCTGGTGATGTGGGTTCCTCCAGCCATGGAGTTCTTCCTTTCCTGTGACTTAAGTCTCATCTTTTGTCTTCTGTCTTTTTCTCTGTTGCCTCCCATGGCCTTTATTCAGAAGGTAAGCTTACAGAATTTTTTGGATATAGTTTTTCTTTTACTCTTTTAAGTTGTAAAAAAAAGAATACCAGAAGCTGTAATATGGCATTGTTTTTTCTGTTCTTGGATTAATGTGTGTTTTTTACCTTATGTATACAATGAAATGTGGTTTTATTGACCTTGTGTTTCTTCAGGTGTGCCAGCACCCAAACTCTCGAATGAGAGAGTGGGGAGCAGAAGCCCTGACGTCCCTCATTAAAGCAGGGCTGACATTTAACCACGAGCCGCCGCTGACACAGAACCAGGTAACCGTCACTTAAGACGCAGTTTCATCTCATGATATTCTAGAATAAATTTTCTTTTTCTTTTTTTTAGTTTTTTGAGACAGGGTAGCTTTGGAGCCTTTCCTGGAACTAGTTTTTGTGGGCCAGGCTGGCCTCAAACTCACAGAAATCCACCTGCCTCTGCCTCCCGAATTCTGGGATTAAAGGCATGCACCACGGCTGCCCAGCCCTATGATAAATTTTCTTTTGTGAGACAGAGTCACCCGTAGGGTGACCTTGAATTCTTGGGCCTCCTGTCCTTACAGCGCAAGAGCTGGGGTTTTAAGATGTGTGCCACCAAGATAATATCTTAAACAATATTCTATCTTACTTGTAGGCTGTGGGATGCTTATTAATTTAACAGTTTTAGGATTTGTTCATAAAAACATTTCAGTGAGGCTGAATGAAGTTAGCAACTGCCCTGGAGTGGTTCTCTAGCCCGCAGATCGCCCTCTTCATCAAGGGCATTCCCTGGCTTGTGCCTGCCCTTCTAGGACCCACTCCTCTCGCTGTTCTCACAGGGACAGAGTGTGTGTGTGGTGTGTGTGTGTGGTGGGTGTGGTGTGTGTGGTGTGTGTGTGTGGTGTATGTGGTGTGTGTGTGGTGTGTGTGTGTGGTGTGTGTGTGGTGTGTGTGTGTGGTGTGTGTGTGGTGTGTGTGTGGTGTGTGTGTGGTGTGTGGTGTGTGTGTGGTGTGTGTGTGTGGTGTGTGTGTGTGTGGTATATATGTACTGCATGTTGGTCCAGTCAGCTGTGGAGGCCAGTGGTGGGATGTCTCCTCTCACACTGTCCACTTCTCTTTTGAGACAGTGTCAGTGAGTCTGGAGCTCTGTGCTGCTCTGCTCTCCCCACCCCCAGTGTGCTGTGCCTGCCTTTCTCTGTGGTGCTGGGGATCTGAACACATGGCCACACGGCAAGGCTTTACCCTCTGAGCAGCTCCCCAGCTCCAGTAAACCAGATTCTATTATTTTTAAATCATTTATTTTTATGTTCAGAATTCCCTTTTGTACTTAATTTTCTCTCTTTCCTTTACCTTTCACATATATTTTAAAGTTTTTTTTTTTTTAATTCACTGAAGTTTCACTGTTTCAAGACTGAATAAAACAAGCATCTAACAGCCATTACGGTTCCCCCACTCAGCTGCATCCACTGCTCTTGATGTTCGAGGACAGGCTCTTGCTACAGAGTCCTGGCTGGCTGCAAACTTTCAGTCCTGCTGTCTTTCTCTCCTGAGTATTGAAATTGTGCACATATGCTGTCATGCCTGGCTCTGATTTGAGGCTTTAAAAAGCTATATAAACTAATGGCTGACAACGTGGCTTAGTGGGCAAAGGTGATTGCCATCAACTCTGACTCCCTGGGTTCAATCCCCAGGACCTCCATGGTGCAAGGAGTGAGCTGACTCCTACAAGTTGTCCTCTGACCTCCACATATATGATGTGGCACACATTCATACATACTAAATAAATAGTAATAGAAATAATTTAGAATCATTTTGTGTTCACTTTATTATCCTCAGTGTCTGCTCAATATCCAGTGTACAGGGAAAACTTAATAATTGTTTAGTAAGTTAGCCACATAAAATAGGAGACAAGAAAATTTAAAATGAAGCACTTCTTAGATGCTGAAAGGATGAAACAGTGCTCTTTTTCCCCAACAAATTTTGTGGCTTAACAATAATTGTTACTAATGCATGCAATTTCAAACTATTATACTTTTTATTATATCATACTTGAGAATTTTACATCTAAATACCTGCAATACATTAATAAAGTAAATGAAAGATAATACTAGATATTGGGAATTCGTTTTTTCTTCAAATATAGCTAAAGATATATTTCTTTAATGAGCTCTATCTCTAGGGGATCTAAGAACTTGGTGACTCCACTTTTATACTGAAATTTAGCATACTGTAGATTGGTTTGTTTTCCCCCTTTACTTAAAAGTAGAGATAAGTAACAAACCTCTAAAGATTACTGCTAGAGAAATCAAAGTCTGTGTTCTTTTTGTGGGGGACTTTATTTCCTACAATATTGTGGATGGAGGCAAGTTGAACCCTCAGAAGGAACAGGAGAGAAAGGTGGTGCACTTTGTGGTCCCAGCACTTAGGACGCTGAGGCACAAGACTTCTAAGACCAACCTGGGCAGCACAGAGATGATATTGCAAGAAGATAAACGGGATGTGGGGACAGCTGCAGCAAGAGCCTTGCTGTCTTTTTCTAATTAGCTTCTTGTCCCCTTTTAGAGACTGCAGCTGCTTTTGTTGAACCCATTAAAGGAGATGTCCAGTATTAACCATCCAGATATTCGACTCAAGCAATTAGAATGTGTGTTGCAGATTCTGCAGAGTCAGGGAGACAGTCTGGGACCTGGATGGCCATTAGTTCTTGGAGTCATGGGAGCCATCAGAAATGATCAAGGGTAAGTGTTTGAAATGGATACCCAGCATGTAAGAGAGTTAGAAGGGACCCATCCTAAAGTCCTGTAGTGAAAGATTTTAATTTATCCTTTCCTGCTCATGTCCAGGATTCATCAGAACCTACCATAAACTACCCCCAATTAGCTCTGGGAACTCTCAAGTATTATTTTGGTTTTCAAAGGAGAGAAGATATGCTGTTTTATTATGACATTTATATTAGATGTAAGATCTTACTATAAGATAAATAAACTAACATAGCATAACAGATCTAAATGACCTCATATATTAAGTTTTAAAAAATGCTTTAAAATAACTTTATTCTTTTGTTTCTTAAACATTTCTTCTGTGTTTACTGTATCCCAAACACTGCACCTGTTAACTGTTCTGTGTACACAAATAAATGGCCACTATTCTAGACTACAAGAAAGAAAACTCTAGCGGTGAGGGGTGGAACCAGAAGTATAAATTCTTATAAATAGCTTCATGTGCTTTTAAAAGCTATTTGCATTCGCCTTGAGTGTATTTGGGTGGCATTTTAGGGTTTTACACAGGGGAGTGATATAACCAGATGTGGCTGTGACATAGTGACTCTGCTGTCTTAGCAGTAAAAGGGAGTTGAGGGACTATAGTAGGTTGACTCTGGAGGCAGAGGGAGAAATGGCAGTCTAGAATGATCCTCAGATCTCTGACTTAGGTAAACTCTGGAATGTGATGCCATTGAATAAATAGGGAATACAGAAGGAAGAGCACATTTGAATGGGATTTAGGGTTTTACATACTTTGTGATAGAAGACGGGTGGAGCAGTTTAGCAGGTACTGATACATTTGTCTGGAATTCTGCAGTATCACATATAGTTTTCTTTCAGTGACACATACAGTTGAGGTTTTGTTTTGTTTTGTTGAGACACGGTTTCTCAGTGTAACAGCCCTGGCTGTTCTGGAACGTAGGCTGGGCTTGAAGTCACAGAGATCCTCCTGCCTCTGCCTCCTTAGGGCTAGGATTAAAGGTGTGTGCCACCATGCCCAGCTATCATTGAGTTTTATATTAAAACTATTAGGAAATTAATGAGACTATTAGAAAAAATTAATGTTTAAGTATTTATAATAGTAAATTTCCCTAAAATAGCATGTTAGAATGATTATCGTAAAGAAGACCAGTTTACACCAAGTTGAAGTTTATCTTCTCAACTCAGTGCAGTTTACAGAGTAGGAAGTATGCTGTAAGGATGAAATAAATTGACATGCGTTCAGCACTTAGGAACTCGATAGCGTATTGAGAGCGCAATAATTAGTAGTTATTGTTTTCCTTTACATTGTTTACCCTTTGTTCTAGCCTGTTTTCTATTGCTGTGGTAAACACCATGACCAACAGTAACTTGAGGAGTAAGGGTTTCTTTGTCTTAACACATCCTGGTCATTGTCCATCATGAAGTCAAGGCAGGCTCTAAAGCAGAAGCCATGGGGGAACCCTATGTACTGGGTTGCTTTCTTTGGATTACAACAGGGAGGACTTCCTTGTTCGAATTCTAAACTAAAGTTGGCTTGCTTGACGTTATTGTAAGGTGTGTTCTTACACCTTTCTTTTAAATGTGCATTATCTGTTTCCTTTGTGTTTTTAGAGAATCTTTAATAAGAACTGCCTTCCAGTGTCTTCAGTTGGTTGTGACAGATTTTCTACCAACGATGCCTTGTTCTTGCCTACAGATAGTTGTAGATGTTGCAGGTAGCTTTGGACTTCATAACCAGGAACTTAATATTAGTTTAACTTCAATAGGCTTATTGGTAAGTATCGTTGCTTTTCTTGATTGTTATATAGTAAGCAATGAATACAAGTGTGGTCTGGGATCTGGAAGTTTTTCCTGACTTCTAAGTACCAAACACATCATTTATGGCTAATGAGATAGCCTAGGAAACAAACCATCACTAGCAGGACAATGGACAAGCTTTAACATTTATGAGGAGAGGCCTCAGGGAGACAGTCGTAGTAATACATAGAAAGGAGACTCAGGATTTGTTGTTAGTGTGCAGATGTAGTGATCTTAAATAACCTTAATTCATTTTCATAGACTATTTAGTTTACTTTGTTTACAACTTGCATAGACTTGTAGTCTGTCAACAATACAGTTAGACCCGGGAGATAACTTGTTATAGTGGAAGGCTCCGGAGACAGGCATGTGTGTGTTTTTTAGCTCTTGCTGGTTATTGAATTATTGACATTTAGTTTCATTTTACATATTGTGAGTACAGAGGTAGTATGTTAGGCAGTGCAAGTATCACACATGAAGCAAATATGAAGAGAACAGGCTCCAATATTTGTAGTTTATCTAAGGAAATTATTTGGACTCTCTCACCTGTGTGTTGAAATTGAGAAAGTTCATAAAACTGAAGTTAAATCTCTGTCGTAAGGTGATTAGGTCTTTTTTTTTCTCAAAGATTTATTTATATTTTATATACATGAGTGCTCTCTCTGCATGTACACCTGCACACCAGAAGAGGGTATCAGACCCCACTATAGATGGTTGTGAGCCATCATGTGGTTGCTGGGAATTGAACTCAGGACCTCTGGAAAAGCAGTCAGTGTTCTTAACCCCTGAGCCATCTCTCCAGCCCTGGTTAGATCTTTTTAAAGGCAGCTGTTTAGCACCTCCTAAATGTTTTACTCAGAAGGTCCATAGAATTCAACTGTAAACTTACACACAGAGTCGGTAAGTTAGTGTTTTTCTGTGAAAACTGTGACCGTGGAAGACAGTGTCATCTCACATACAGACCTGTTGACAAAGAGCAGCTGGGTGATTCAGGCTCAGTGTCCGCTAGACGTTCCCTCCTTTACTTTACATTGATTCAGTGTTGGAGCCACTGTGCTTCCATTGTTGGCCATCACCATGAATTCACATACTTCATTATCCTCGAAGGTAAAGCCTTTGGTATATGTGAAGATAGCAGCTAGTATTTCTGTATGAAATTATAAGTGATTAAGTGATATGAAGAAATTAATTTGTTGTGGTAATGTATTGTTTTATAGTTAACAATTATAATGGCTAGGCACTATGTATATCAATACATTGAAGTTCATTATTCTATATAATTGAAAATTTTCATAATTAAAATGTACAGGACAATGAAAGTTAGTGCTTAGACAAAATAGCCACATTCTCTTGAAATTAGACATTCGAATGAGAGAGATGCTTTTATTGAACCTATTTTGAACTTTAAAACAAAATTTGTGAATAAAGTTATATTTTTATACTTTTCTTTTTAGTGGAATATTTCAGATTATTTTTTCCAAAGAGGGGAAACTATCGAAAAAGAGTTAAATAAAGAAGAGATGGCCCAGCAGAAGCAGGCAGAAGAGAAAGGAGTGTCTCTAAATCGGCCATTCCACCCTGCACCGCCCTTTGATTGCTTGTGGCTGTGCCTTTATGCAAAGCTGGGCGAACTGTGTGTGGACCCGCGCCCCGCTGTGAGGAAAAGTGCAGGGCAGACTCTGTTTTCTACAATTGGTGCACACGGGACCTTGCTGCAGCATTCAACCTGGCACACGGTTATCTGGAAGGTACTGTGAGGTGTTTGGGGCTGGTAGCTTTTAGTTGACATGTGCTTTTACAGTTTACATCTTCAGGTAAATGTGTTGCCTTTGTAAAGAATCATTCCCATGTATTTGCCTTCATTTTTACTCTGTGTGTTTGTGTATCTGTGTGTGTGTGTATCTGTGTGTACGTGTGTGTGTGTGTGTGTGCACCCCCAGAGACTAGTTTCTATCTCCATCCCCTCCCTCCTCCATCCTGTTCTCTCTGATAAAGCAGAGTCCCCAGTTCCTTACAGCAGCATATGAAGACTTGTCACCCTTTTCCTCCACTTTCCTTTCATCTCCTGGCCTTCTTTCTTTCCTTTCTTGTTGTTCTGCTGGGAATGGAACCCAGCACTTTGTGCCTAACATTGTTAATTCATCTTTTGAAGTTCTGTCTCACAAAGCTCGCCTCCTCTGCTCCTCTGTTCGCTTCCCCACCATCCCATTTGCTCTCCGTTTCCCTTAAGTGCAAGCATTGGCCGAGTGCTAGCTAGTGTTTACTTGGTGATTGTTTTCCCAACACTTCATTTAGTCCTGAACTCAATCTGGACATCTCCATAATTAGACTTTTTGCCTGGAACTGCATCCTTGTCTCAAGTATTATCCCATACATGTTCCACTGATAACAATTCTTAGCTGATGTTCTGTCCAGTTGGCTTTACGTTTTCATATTTTATGACTTTAAGGATACGTTTAAGAGTACATGGTTACCTGTTTTAGTCAATTTTCTCTAACTTATGTAGTTTAATAAAATTGTTACATGTTTTTATAACTTCTAGTTTATTTTGCCATTACTTAAACTATGTCATCAGTGACCTTTTTTATGACCTTTAAAATAAATATCTAGGTACTCTTTCATCTACTGGACCGAGTTCGAGAATCTTCTACGACAGCAGACAAAGAGAAGATTGAGTCTGGAGGCGGAAATATTTTAATTCATCATTCAAGAGACACAGCAGAAAAACAGTGGGCTGAGACATGGGTCCTGACATTGGCTGGAGTGGCAAGGATCTTCAATACCAGACGATACCTATTGCAGCCGCTAGGTATATAAATGTTTTCTTGTTCTGGTTACACAAATTAGGTTAAAAGAATTTTGGAACACACATAGAAAATTCTTTTGGACTTGATATATAGAAGCTATTCATGCAAATTGGTGGTTCTAAAACATGACCAAGTTTATAGCTAATTTTGTAGAAAACATTTGGTAATTCTGGAGACTTTCTTATTGTTGCACTGTGAAGGGATGAGTGCTACTGTCACCTGGAGTGTAGGGCCAAGAAATGATGCTGTACATACTGGAGTGTACAAGACAATGCCCAAAATAGAGATTGTCTAATTAGGGATGGCGGTGAGTTTGAGGCAGAGAACCCAAGGGAGGGTTGGATTGCTTTTGGTTTGGGTGGCAGTGTTGGGGACAGTACAGAAAAGTGGACAGCGGTACTGTTGGACAATCAGTGGCATAGGAGAGGTCTCCACACCTGTGTATGTGAGTGCGTGATGGTCAGGAGACAACAGTGGGTGTCCTGCTGTCACTCTGCACCTCATTGTCTTGAGATCAGTCTCCTACTGTTCTGCCCCACAGCACTGAGGCGTGGCACACAGCCACATCCAGCTTTTTATATGGGGCTTGGGGGCTTGAACTCATGTCTTCATGCTTGCACAGCAAGCACTCTGAAGTTAAAGCACATGGCACTGCACCTGTGTGGTTGTTTTTAAACATGGATCCTCGAGATTACACCCGGCTCTTCATACTTGCATGGCAAGCACTTCACCAAATGAGCCAGTTCCCCAGCCCCCTCAACAGTTTTAGTTTTCTGTTTTGTTTTTGAGACAGGGACTCTGTACATATACATAGCCCTGGATGTCCTGTAGCTCACTATGTAGACCAGGTTGCCTCTGCTTCACAAGTGCTGGTATTTAAAGGTGTGTGCCACCACACCTGGCGTATTTTGTTTAATTTAGGTTTTTCTCTGAGTGTATAATTTACATTTGATGAAATATACAATGCATCACTGTTTAACACCTGTTTTGGACCTTATGCCAGCAGACATGAAGTGCTAAGTATTGATTTAGTTCTTTTTTAAATGAAAATATAAGGCAGCTCAGGTGGCTTAGATAATTTTTTATAATGTGAAACACTAGTTACTTTTCTTTTAACAGACATATGTGCAATTATATATATTTATATGTGTGTATCTATATCTATCTAACAGACCTATGTGCAATTATATATATATACACATACATACACACACACAGACTTTTGGAAAGCTAACTTACTGGTTGATGTTTTTCATGTTTGCTTATTTACTGTGTGTACGTGGTGAGAAGCATGCACACATGCCATACATAGCACATGTATGGCGGTCAGAGGAAAACTTGCAGGAATTAGTCCTCTCCTTCTACCAGTGTGGGCCACGGGAATTGAACTCTGGTCTTCCGGCTTGGTAGCGAGCTTCTTATCACCCATCTTGCCAACCAATGAACACTTTTCTTCTTTTGACTCTGCGATGCATTTTATCCTAACTCATTACTGTTGTAAAAAACATATGTAAGAAAACTCAGAGCTCTAAATTTATTGTAACATGAGAACTAAAGTATAAAGTCAAAATGTTATGCAGTATGACATATAGATCATTTAAACATTTAGACATTAAAATCATATATTATACTGTTAATGTTGTATCTTCTCCAGTGATTAAGAATGAGAGCATCTTAGGCTAAAGCTACAGTTTGGTGGTAGAGGACTTGCCCACCATACATGAGAACATCAGTTCAGGAACTAATACTGAGGGGTAGGGCATGTGTTTAAATTAATAATAAAAGTAAATGGAGAGGAGACCATGTCACTGAAAGCTTTTGTTTTTATTCTATTCTCTTTAGGCAAAAGTAAATAAAATCTCTACAAATCGTTATGTTACCTACTTAACATATACATACCTATTTATAGAGATTTTCTATTATTTCTGTGTTATGGCTTTTTTTTTTTATTTTCTTTGCTTGTTTTTCCAAAACAGGGTGTCTCTGTGTAGCCCTGTCTGTCCTGGAAATAACTCTGTAGACCAGGCTGGCCTCTTAAGTCAGAGATCTGCCTGTCTATACTGGGATTAAAGGCGTGTGCCACCACGAGGCTGTTTTGCTGTCCTTTTAATTTGCATTTTTTATTACTTGTGCATGGGAGGGCATGTGTGGGTATTCTCAGCTTGCATGTGTGGGCATTCTTCTCAGCTTACGTGTGTGGGCATTCTGCTCAGCTTACGTGTGTGGGCATTCTGCTCAGCTTACATGTGTGGGCATTCTGCTCAGCTTACTTGTGTGGGCATTCTTCTCAGCATGCATGTGTGGGCATTCTTCTCAGCATGCATGTGTGGGCATTCTTCTCAGCATGCATGTGTGGGCATTCTTCTCAGCTTACGTGTGTGGGCATTCTGCTCAGCTTACGTGTGTGGGCATTCTACTCAGCTTGCATGGGGAAGTCAGAGGAGAGCTTCAGGGAATTGATATTCTCCTGGCACCTGTTTGGCACAGGGTCTGTTTCTGCCACTCAGTGTACTTAGGGTAACTGGCTTGTAGTGGCAGACTACCCATCATTCTTTGGGTTATAGAGGGGAGCTACCAATCATGCTTTGGGTTAGAGAGGGAGCTGCTCATGAGGCTTTTGTGATTCTGGGGATGGAGCCCAGTGTGAGGCTGTGCAGCAGGTGCCTTTCCTCTGAGCCATTTAGTCATGGTTTTAGTACCTTAGGACCTACTTAGATTCTTTTGAGTTTGGTGTCAGTTTAAGCAGAAAATGAAGCAAATATGCTCCAAAGTGTTTAAGAGAATGCGGTCATTTTTGTGCTAATTGTCCCTCCTCCCCCTTTTCTTGGTGCAGGAGACTTTTCAAGAGCTTGGGATGTTCTTCTTGACCACATTCAGTCAGCCGCACTCAGCAAAAACAATGAAGTATCCCTGGCTGCTCTGAAAAGCTTCCAGGAGATATTACAGCTTGTGTCACCTGTCAGAGACTCGGAGAAGCCTGAGACACCACCAGTGGTCAATGTGCCCGTACCTGTCCTTATAGGAAACATCTCAGGCCCAGGCCTGAACAGGCCATTTGTAAGGACAGATTCCATTGGAGACAAGCTTGGTAGATACAGTGCTGAGCCACCCGTAGTGACTGATGAGCTCGAAGACTTGAACCTCTGGTGGGCTGCCTGGAATACCTGGTATAAGATCGGCTCTGAGAGCACAAAGCCACCTGTAACTTTTGATAAGCTCACCTTCATTCCCAGCCAGCCTTTTCTTACAGCTTTGATTCAGATATTCCCAGCTCTTTACCAGCACATAAAAGCTGGCTTCAACATGGACGACCTGCACAAGTTGGGGGTCATATTGCACAGCGCCGTTTCAGTTCCAATAAGTTCAGATGCGTCCCCTTTCATCCTTCCATCTTATACTGAAGCAGTTCTAACAAGCTTGCAGGAAGCTGTGCTTACAGCTTTAGATGTTCTCCAAAAGGTAATGTCATTTTAATGACTGCATAAACAACAATGAATATGGCTTTCTGGAGTTTTTCATTTTGCAATAAGCTTCATGAGATAAAGTCAGATTTTTTTGAGGTTACTGTGTATGTATACTTTGGGATAGATTTAAGATTGTTAGGATTTTTTTTCTTTTTAAATTTTATTTATATATATATATATATATAATGTTCCGTCTGCATGTAAACCTGCAGGCCAGAAGAGGGCACCAGATCTCACTACATATGGTTGTGAGCCACCATGTGATTGCTGGGACTTGAACTCAGGATCTCTGGAAGAGCAGTCAATTCTCTTAACCGCTGAGCCATCTTTCCAGCCCCTGATTGTTAGGATTTTAAAAACTTATTCTTTTAAAAGAAGTAATTCAGTTCTGCTTTGAGTCGTTAAAAAGTTGCTTGCATCCTTTAATTTTAGATAAAGTTTATTCTGGGGCTGGAGAGACAACACAGGGGTTAAGAACATGGGCTGGGGTTAAAAACCTTCAAGAGGTCCCAGGTTCAACTCCCAGCACCCACATGCCAGGCTACAACTATCTGTAACTCTAGTTCCAGGGACCCAACACCCTCACACAGACATGCATGCCAGCAAAACACCAAACAATGCTCATTTAAAAACAGCAACAACAAAAAAGAATTCAGTATAAAGTGAATTCTGAAATTATTGGTAGCCTATATTAAGACACAGGGTAAGCGTGCCAAAGTAGTTTTCTTGCTACAGGTTTAAAATGTTTATTTTTAGCTGTGTGTTTTCTACAGCAGCAAATCGCAGAATTGTTGGTTTGTTTGTTTGTTTTTGAAGACAGGGTTTTCCTGTGTAACAACCCTAGCTGTCCTAGAACTAGGTCTGTAGATCAGGCTGGCCTTGAACCCACAGAGATCTACCTACCTCTGCCTCCCAAGTACTGGGATTAAAGGCCACAGCCACCCAGCCAAATGACAGATTTAAACAGATCTAAAATTCATTGAATAAATTCAGATTAGAAGAAGAAAGATCATATCAAAATGAAAGAGTTGTTTAGGTTATTGGGGAAGTTGATTCTGAAATTTCTAACTATCAGAATCCTAAACAAGGGCTGGCAGGGCAGCTAAGCAGATAAAGGAGCTTGCGTCCCAGCCCGACGATGGCCCTGGGGCCCACGGGGCAGAAGACACACATCCCAAAAGTTGTTCTACTCTCCACATCCATGCCACGGTGCAAGTGTCTGTACACACACATACACATATGAAATAAATGTTCTAAAAGAAAAGCTGAGCAGAATTGGGTGTAAGGAGTCTTCTCTGACCCCAATATGTGGAAGTCTGAGGCAGGGAGGCTCACGTGAAGTGTGAGCCCAGCCTTAGCTACAGTGTGAAACTCTGCCTTGAGAAACAAACACGGCCGGAAAAGGCCAGCTCAGCAAAGTGTCTGAGATGAGAGGGAGGCAGTCCTGCTGTCCAAGCATCTGTGAGCTGTATGTCTGTCTGTCAGGCCTGTTTTCTAGTTACCCAGCTGGGACGATGAACATGCTGCTGATGTTGCGGTGGTGACCATGGTCCCTATAAACGGCCTCTGGAGGCAGTCAGGCTAAGAGTAGTTCTTTATTTCTGTAATCGTAGTTGCATTGTACAAGAAACAAATTGTGAACAAATGTAGAGTTTAAGATAATCTTACATTCAAAAATTGTTTGAGGGGCATGAATTTCTATAATTGAAATAAAAATAAGTTTTAAAATTTTTCATTGAAGAAAAACTATATTTCATCAAACTTTCCTCCTCTGGTTAAATTACCCAAATCCATTGTATATACATTTCACTAAAGTAAGTAAAAAAGGCTTTCTGGCCAGAAAAGTATTCATCTGGAGAATTCCCAGGTTCTTGAACTGCATATTCAGGTTTGTTACACATGCATAGAAGGTAATAAAGAACAGTACACATCCCCTTTATTTCAAGATAAAACTTTGACTTTTTAATAATTCCACTGTAGCGGAATATCCACAAATAGAATTATCCATTGTGGCTTTAGGAATTTGTTCTGAGCTTTGGCTCTGAAAACAGAATGTAACATCATTTCAAAACCTGATAACTTTTTACCTAACTAAAATAATTTTGCATGAGTTTTTTAAAGATTTACTTTTCAAATATAATGCTGTGAATATATAACCAGGCATGGGGTAGCAACAAGTTGTTGTGCCCATGAGCCTATAGCACTTACAGTGAAGTCAGCTTCATCTTGACCTAGTGCTGGTCTCCTGACTGCCCTGTGGCAAATCTCAGGTACTGTGCCACAGCGTTACCTGGCACCTGTCTTAACATGCTTGCTTGCCCTTTCCCTCCTGTGTTACAGAATAAATCACACTTCATTGGAATCATTTTTAACCTGACTAACCACTTTCAGGTTGGCTTTTACTTTTTAAATAATTGTTTGAATAGCTTGAATCCCAAGTGTGAAAAGATGGCCTATTGCATGAGGTGGTGCAGTTCTTCAGATTCTGTGACTGAACAACTGAGTTCATAGGGAATAACTTTCTAGAGTTCGTGCTGTGCTTTCTAATGTTCACATTTTGTTTATAGGCCATCTGCGTTGGACCAGAAAACATGCAGATAATGTACCCAGCTATATTTGACCAGTTACTGGCATTTGTAGAGTTTTCCTGTAAACCTCCACAGTATGGACAGCTGGAAACAAAGCACATTGCAAATGCAAAATATAATCAGGTAGTTTACAAATTGTGTTTATTCTTTAATGAGTTATGGCTTATCAGTGAGTTCCAATTAAGGTAAACTTTGGCTACCTAAGAAAAGGCGTTCATTTGTACTCGTGTGTTAGAGAGTAGAAGTTATCTGAGACACTGCGTCTGTGAACCTTTTCTTCCTGTTTGTGACTCTCCTCTCCCAGATGGCCCTCCTGAAAGCTCACCTTTCTTCAAAAAAGAACGTTCCATTATACCTTTTTCTTGGCTACCCCATTCTAGAAAATGGCCTGTAAATCTCTGAGCCTAATCTTACCTTAAAATAGTGCAAAGTGAAGAAATCTGCGTGTACTAAATGAGTTATCCATTGCTGGTGTGAAATTTAGTTGGATTTTTACATAAATTTTCATAGCCTTAGTTGGCAAATTATGTCTTCATTTTTACTTAGACAAAAGTAAATTTTTGACTGCATGTACATGCTGATTTTCTTCATTCAACATAAAAATTATAATTATATATAGTCCAGAAGTAGTTTTAATATGTATTAATTTTTCTCATTCTATTTGTCTTGCATCACAATGGAATCACAATAGATCCAACTATTTGCACCGGTGAGTTAAATTTCCTAAAACTGTCCTAACCTACTGGCAACACGTAAAGCCCGCCTTCCCAGTCTTGACAGAATGCTCTCTCTGCCTCCCTAGTAGTTGTAACTTCTGCCTGGCTGAAATGATTTTTAATGAAGTACATATGTTTTTGAAAACTTTGCATGTAATATGATCTGATCTAGAACCAAGGCCTGAACTTGTAAGGAAAGGAGCTTTCTTTTCAAAAACAATCTTGTTTCCTTCAGTCCCATTACCTTTAAATCCATGTGAAAATATTACTTTGTAGGCGGAATGGGTAGCCTTGAATTATGTGCCATTTGCTGAGAGATCTTTGGAAGTAGTTGTAGATTTGTACCAAAAAACAGCCTGTCATAAAGCAGTGGTGAATGAAAAAGTCCTCCAGAATGTTATTAAGGTAATGTATCTTTTTTATCTCTATAATTTTATTTGATATTATAAATTTAGTGAAATATCTCATTAGGCGATATTTTGGAATGGATGAAAAATATTGTTAATTATATTGACCTCAAATGCATGCATTGTATTTAGCAAGCCCTTTTTTAGTCTGTGAGTGACTTTGGGGTGGGGAGTGTCAGAGTACTAGAGATTGATCCCATAGCCTCTCAACTGCCAGGCAGGCACTTTTCTGCCAAACTGTATCTCTAGTCTAGTAAGCGCTTTCCTCACAGTGGATTTGCTATAGTTCTTAAAGAATCCTCTACTCTTAAGGATGCTTAGTTCTCAGGGATGCACTCAGGATCAATCTAACTGGCAATGCAGACTCATTTTTAAAAGAACAGTTCCTTATTTGTATATAGTATATAGATTATCATGTGGATTTTGTCTTTTTTTTTTTAGCTTAAACTCTTGTTCATTGTGTTTCTTCTTCTATTTGAAGTACAAATGTAAATGTAAATGTAAATGTCAAAGTTTTATATTCTGGCATGGTTAATTTCAGTATTAGAAAAAGTTCATTAAAATATTTGAGCAATATTAAAATATTGGCGCACGCCTTTAATCCCAGCATTCAGGAGACAGAGGCAGGCGGATCTCTGTGAGTTCGAGACCAGCCTGGTCTACAAGAGCTAGTGCCAGGACAGGAACCAAAACCACAGAGAAACCCTGTCTCGAAAAACAAAACAACAACAACAACAAAAATTTGAGCAGAATATAGAACTCAAGGAATTTTAGGTGTGAAACTTGAAAGTGATGGTATTTTCACATTATTACTCTCCCCTAACTTCTTTTGAAGGAGAGAGTTATCTGAACAAATTCCTTTCTACTGGGGGAAGCAGGTCAGGATAGATGGAGACAGTGTGAGCACAACATGATAGCAGCGGATATGTGACCCAGCACTCAGGAGGCTGAGGCAGGGAGACAGACAGAGGTTGTGGCCAACCTGAGCTACAGCAGTGAGACTGTGTCCAGTTTACAAACACATGGAGCTTTCAGAGGTCAGATTATCTCAGTGGTGCTGGATTCTTAGCATACAAAAGGCCCTGGGTCTAGTTCCCTGTTCCAAAGAAAATGAAAAGTCTAGGAAGTAGGCTTTGGGGTCTCTGCCTGAGAATCAGTCTGTCTTAACCTGCTTTTCAGGGGAGATCACTGCCACGCTGTCTTTTTACAGCTTTGTTGGTGTTTTGTTTTAAATGCAGCTGTGTGTGTTTTAACTGATCTCAGCTGTCCTCCTCCGCAGACTCTCAGGGTTCCTCTCAGTTTGAAGTATTCCTGCCCTTCGGAAAGCACATGGAAACTGGCAGTAGCTTCTCTCCTCAAAGTCCTTTCCATTGGGCTGCCTGTCGCCCGACAGCATGCTTCTTCTGGGAAGTTTGACAGCATGTGGCCAGAATTAGCCAGCACACTTGAAGACTTCCTCTTTACCAAAAGGTCAGCTCATTGATCTGAAAGGAAGAGCCTTTAGAGAGATGGAAGAGTGTCTGTCGAGTGTTCAGATCTGGGTTGACAGACCCTGACCAGACACAGTGGACGGGCGTCTGTGTGTTCCTTCCTTTCTCACTGCTCGTAACTCCTAACTGACTGGAAGCAGCCAGAGGGGGAAGGACTAGTGCCTGGTGTAGAGGTCTTGGTACTCTTGAAGGCCTGCTAACCGTCCAGCTGTAGTGGAAAACTGTGCTTGATATCGCTAAACCTAAATGCTTTGGTGCTGTTTTATGCCTGCAATATAAAAGGAAGTAATATAGGCTTAAATGTCAAGAAAGCAGTTCAAATTGTGGCCTTGCCATTTATTTCTGTGAGGTGTGGTGGCCGACCGTGTTCTTAGGCACATATGGCCTCAGCGTTCCCTCTGTTGCCTGCGGTCACACTGCTTGCTTCCTGGGCTTGCAGTGAAGATCCACAAGAGTAAGGCAGACAAAGTTCCTACAGACACTGACTGATTTGGCTGTTGTAACAGCAGCACTAATTCAGTTGTTCGTAGACAGTTAATATCTTAGTGTTTGGTGAATTTATGACCATATTACTATCCATAGATTAGAAAGGCTAGAATCCTTGGATTCTAGATTTGATTCTTTCAGAGCTATTGATTTCTCTGTTCTTGTTGTAATAACTTGGTTTTAGAAAATCTAAATCTTTTTTATGGATGTTCACTTATATTTACTGTAAAGAATTCAATGCTTTGTATTACAAATTTATGGACTTGATTGAGGGTCTTTTATGTCAAGATCATTATAAAAAATTCAGATGTACTCTCAATGGTGACTTTAGTTGTGGATGGTATTATCTATAAACCTTTCTTTTTTATACATTATACCAAGAGAAGTTTTAACAAATCATTTATACGAACTACTTGAATTTAAAAGGCCATTCTTTTAAGTGTATGATGATGTCTCAACCTGAGAAGGAAGAGCTAATGTTTATCATTTGAATACTGTTTCTCTCTCCTGTTTGTTTTACCTTTAAAAATCAGATCTTTTTTTTCTTTTTTAGCATACCTCCAGATAATCTTTCTATTCAAGAATTTCAAAGAAATGAAAGTATTGATGTTGAAGTAAGCAAACTTAGAAACATTTCCTGTATTTTTGACTATTGGATGATTATAAATGGGATTTGAACACTTTAAAAGTTTTTAATTCTAGCAGGGGGAAGGGCACATGTGTGCATGTCTCTCTCTGTCTCCCTGTGTGTGTCTGTATGTAGGTCAGAGGGCAACTTTGTGGAGTCTCCCACTTTTACGTCGGTTCTGTACCAGCTGAACCATCTTGCCACCCTGAAGTTTTTAGCTTGAAGTTTGGGTTGGGATCTGTTGTCTTTAAGTGAGGTAGCTTAATTTAAGTTGACCAAGTAAATTATTTTCAGGTGGAGACTTCAAAGCGTATGCATCATCCTAGATTTGTCAAGATGTCCCCTCTGTGCCGTTACTGTTTAAACCCTGGATGAGCTTTTCCTTTCCTCCCAAGGATAAAATAAACTGTGTGTCAGGTTAAGGTATTTAACAAAAATTAGCTGTGCAGTGGTGGTGCACGCCTTTAATCCCAGCACTCAGGAGGCAGAGCTGCGCAGAACTTTGTGAGTTCAAGGCCAGCCTGGTCTATAAGAGCAAGTTCTGGGACAGCAAACCAAAAAAAAAAAAAAAGTGTAACTTTAGTTTCTCATAGTTTATAATTTCTGATTATAAGAAATTTAATCTTATTTTTGGATATTTTATTTTAGCGTGGGTGAGTTTCAGTTTTTCTGTATATTTACATTTGGGATGAAGATCAATCTATTATAAAAATTATAGTATAGTAAACCTTGATGTCAGTGGTCGTGTGTAGTAACAGTAAAACTTCGTGTACTTCTATCAGGGAAGGTTCTTTAATTTCTCAAAAAGTAAAATTTAACTTTTACTCTAGAAATTACACTTGGTCTGTTTCAAGGAAACAACTATCTTTGACCCCCTCTGTTCTAGGTTGTTCAGCTCATCAGCGCAGAGATCCTCCCGTACGCCAACCTTATTCCTAAAGCCTTTGTGGGGCAGATGATGACCATGCTCAACCGGGGCTCCATCCACTCGCAGTCACCCTCGTTTACAGGTGTGCTATTTCAGAGGCTTTACAGTGCTCAGAAGCTGAGAAGGCATCTTTAATTCTCTGTTCAAATGTAAACCAGAGAATGGAGAAGTAATTTTTAGTGATGTGGTGTTGTAGACTGCTAAACTTTATGGGGGAAAGTATAGGTGTGTTCGTATTTGTAAGGTCTGATTAAATAAGTTACGTGGTGCTTCTGGGATCTCATGGAGTCATTTGGTGGACAAAGCTTATAGTTCTGTAAAGTTGTAGATTATTGTCAAGAATGTAGTGTAAAGGAGAATGCTCTGCCACTTAGCATGTCGGTTCTCTAGAGAAAATGCCTTAACATTTGTCCTTAGGGAATGCCTACCGTGCACAGTCTTATGCTGGAAAGTATAACCTTTCTCAACATTTCTGAGAGTAGGCAGCGCAGCTTTAAAGACAGAGCTGTGTTTGTCTGACTGGAAAGCTCATAGTCATCAGGCAGAGACTGTGGGAACATGCTCCCTTCTTGTGTCAGCATGTCTTAATCTGCTGCTGCCTAATCTGTCTTTTCTCATTATTTCTCTCTATGAAAATATGTATTCAAATCTCAGATGTAATAGTGATATCATAATGTGATTTTTTTCTGAGAGATTATTCATTTTTGCAGTATAGACTCTTAATCCTAGCATTTACTACATCCATGAATAATCTGTGATATTTTAAAGAACATTTGTACAGTTTGGCCTCTAGATGGCTCTCATACTACTTACAAAACAAAATAAATTTTTTTTCCACTCATTCAGAAGTTTTAAAAAATTGGCCTGTAAATTAATCAGCATGGGAATTTAAGAGGAAAAGAATTATGTGGACTTAATGTTTGTATCATACTTCTATTTAAAATGCTAGATAGTCTAATGAAGTACAATCGAATGAGGTATAACTATTTCCAACTAAGTCAGCACCGAGGTATCAGGTGTGCTCTCGTCCTAGACTTCTGATAATCTCACTGCTGTGTGTGTATGAAGTGTGCCACACTGAAAGGCACCTGCACACCCTTTCGGGGGCTCTGCATGAAGCACACATCCCTCAGCTTTACCTTCGAGATTGTCTATAAGCACACAGGACATCCCATGCCCAACAAGTTCCTGTGATGGCTGGGTTCTTGGCTGTTTAACAGGACCTGATAGCCAGAGTTCGTAGACTGTGAATGGAAAGGCCAAAACCAACGCGTAAATAAAAGAAACAGAGTTGATTTGTGTTTCAGATTCATGAGGGATAACAGTTTATCACCGTCACGGCAGAGAAGTGTGACAGCAAGCTGGCATGGCAGCTGGAACAGCACACTGAGAACTCACATCTTGAGCCCCTGGCAGGAGCCTCAGAGTGAGAGGAGGAGCTAGGAAGGGGAGGCGTGGTCTGATTGGGAGAGACTGAGACCACACCACGTGAGAGAGAGAGAGAGAGAGAGAGAGAGAGAGAGAGAGAGAGAGAGAGAGAAGGGAGGGAGAATGAGTATCTACTGGGGAAACCTCGCAGTCCACCCCTAGTAACTTCCCCAAACAGTGCTTCCTACTAGGAGCCAAGTGTGCCGATGTCACAGCATCTGGTAAGTAACAAAGTGGAGCAGATGCCAATAGAAAAATCTGCGCTATAATCAAAAAGAAATAAATGGAGCAGAGGTGTCTAATGTGATACTGCGTCTCCAGGAGGGACAGAGAAATATCGACAAGGGAATTTTTGAAGACACGTATCTTCACATTACATATTTTTTTAATTTTTTTAAATATTTATTTATTATGTATACAATATTCTGTCTGTCTGTACGCCTGAAGGCCAGAAGAGGGCGCCAGACCTCTTTACAGATGGTTGTGAGCCACCACGTGGTTGCTGGGAATTGAACTCAGGACCTTTGGAAGAGCAGGCAATGCTCTTAACCACTGAGCCATCTCTCCAGCCCGTATCTTCACATTAGAAATGATAACTCGGTACCCAAAACAGTGAAAGGTAAAAGGCCCTTAGTAAGACATATCAGAAAATATCAATGTACTTAAAATAGAAAGAACATATGGAAAACATTCAGAGGCACAATCTTTTAAAATGGCCTAGAAGTTCTCCTTCCCAGAGACTTGCCGTGGTGGCTAGAAATGAAGACTTTTCACCGTGGAGGTGCATGTCTAGGCTCAGCTGGGCAGATTGGAGTACAGAAGGGTTTTCCTCAGAGTTCTCTAGAGCAGCTGGAGGGGCTGGGAGCCACATCTGAGTACCACAGTAAAATAATGACATCTTCAAGAGATCAGCAGAAATTTACCTTCTGTTCATCTTTTTTAGCAAGCCACTGCAGAAATCTTGATGAGAACATAGTAAACCAGGAAAATGGAAGGCTTGTGTTGTAGGAAGTGCAGCCCAAGGGAGAATGGTGTTGGCCCGCCAGAGACTGCTTTCAGGTTAAGGCTAGACAACAGGCTTAGAGAAGAACTAGTCTAGACCAGAGCAGACTCCCGTTCCTAGGAAAAGAGAAAAGATAATAAAGACAGAAAAGGCAACAAGTTGTGACTTGATTTATAGTAAGTTCTTGAGAAGTTCCTGAGGTTTTGTTTTGTTTAAGGTGGGGTTCCAGGTACCCCAGGCTGGCCTCAAAAAATAAATAGCTTCAAATAGCTGACTTCAAACTTCCTATTTAGCCTAGAATGACCATGAACCTCTCTTCCTTCTGCTGGAGTGACAGACGAATGCCACTGTGGCCATTTATCTGGTAATGGGAGTGGAAACCTTATGCATGCTAGCCAAGCACTCTACCAATCAGTGACAACCCTTGTCCTTGGGACTCATTGTACAGAATTTTCAAAAGGTGAAAAGACAAGAAAATTGTTGGGCCCAACATGTGTTTGCTCCCTCTGATGACCTGAGTTCAGTCATCAGAACCCACGTGGTGCAGGGATAGAGAAGTGACTCATACGAGTTGTCTCCTGACTGCCGCATGCATGGTGTGGTGTGTGAACACACACACAATAATCTAAAATCAAGAAAGAAAATGCCCATTATGGACAGCCTTCTTTTTCACATTCCAAGAGGGAAAATTGTTTTGCTTTGTTTTTACTAAATATTATTAACTAGGTTGTTGATCCGTGCTTTTCATCTGAGGGTATATTTTTATTCCTAGTTCCTAGCTTGCTGGACTCATTAGCATGCATTATTTTTAGCATTTTATTAATTATCAAATGTTGTTAATTTTACAGAAGCAGAGATTGACATTCGTTTGAGAGAAGAGTTTTCTAAGATGTGTTTTGAAACACTGCTCCAGTTTTCCTTCAGTAACAAAGTCACCACACCCCAAGAAGGCTACATCTCGCGAATGGCGCTCACCGTGCTGTTAAAGCGGTCTCAGGATGTCCTACATCGCTACATAGAGGACGAAAGGCTGAGTGGAAAGTGCCCTCTCCCAAGGTACGTGCTTAATTAAGAAGGGAGCACACTGATGTGATATCATAGTTAGTAACAGAGACGGCTCGAAAACCAAGAGATTTCTTGAGTGATCTGGGTGAGCCTGAGGTGGCTCATAATTGAATCTGCCCTTTACAAGGTAAGTATTCATAGGCTTTGCTGCATATATGTAAGGGTTTTTTTTTATTATTATTATTATGCTATTTCAGGTCTCTCTTGGAGATTAAGAAATCTGTGATACATGTATTAAATTACATTTTTAACCTGGGAAAAAATTTGAATCTGAAAAGAGATCCTCTACCAGAGGTTTCTGTGTAAGGACTTGCATGAAAACATAATCTTTTTCTCTGAAGAGAAACTGAGAGATTAAATCACTTCCCAGGGTTATTGTTGAGTGTCACTTCCTGGCTACATAGAGGACGAAATCTATGTCTGTTCCCTGGCCCTCTCAAATCTTGATGTCTTCTAATCTGCCTAAGGAAGCCTTCGCCCTAAGCTGATTCCTTCTTGTATATCCAACTTGTGTTCATGGCAGGGCCTCCAGGGCTAAATCACAGTGGGGTGGTAAAGAAAATTTAGCAAATATGTAATCATAATTTTTTTTAATGTAAAAATAAGTTTAAGTCAAAGCAGACAGGAAATATAAACGGAGATACCCAAGTTAGGAGAGTCAGGAGACCTCTCTGTGATTAGGTACAGCTGCAGAGGCAGGCCACCTCCACAGGTCCCCAAGTCCTGTGTACACTCTTGTCTCTTTATCCGTTTCTGAAGTAGGACCTGACAAAGGATATCGATTTTCTTTTTAAATGTTGAAATGTTATTTATCAAATTGCTGACCACAGATTTATGCCAGTTTAGATTTCCCCAGGAGTATATGAATACCTTTCCTCAGTCTCCAGCGTCTTAAAGTTCTTTACTCATTTAATAGTTATTTTACAGTTTTCTAATTTGGTGAATGAAAGTCACAAAAATCACATTTTAAAAATGACCAATACTTAATAACCATCTGCAATCTTGAAATTTAAATTTCTGCATCATAAATTATACCTTCAAATCTATACACAAAAACTTTCCTTTGAAAGCTTGCTAGTAGTTTGATTAAGGAGATGATTAAAAATTTGTTAATTAAAGTTGATACGTGATATGTGCATGAAAGAGCAGAGACAAAGCTTCTTGAGTGAAGAGTATATTAATTAGATCATAATATTCATTCAGAAAATACCTTTCCTTCATCTTCTGTGTTGAGTATTTAACTAGCTCCTCTAATATTTCTTTTTTGTTATTATCATTTATGTGTTCATGTGCAGCATTAGTGCACATGCCTGAGGAGCCCAGAAGTGTCTAATCTTCTGAAGCTAGAGCGATAAGCAGTTGTGAGCTGTCTGACATGCTCTTCTGCAAGAGCAGTATACCCTGCAGACCACTGGGCCATCTCTCTCACTCTGCATACTTTCTCTAACGTGAGCTCTGTCTATAGTCACTGGTAAAGTTGTTTCATTCTGGGTTGCAGGATTACGTGTTTTCTGTATGCAACATTTCACCATCGAGCTGCTTGCAAAGAAGGTTTGATGTCTAGAGATGCAGTTCAGTAGTCCCCCAAACTACATAAACAGGGCCTGATAGTGAGTGAGGCCTCTGACCTCAACACTCGAGAAATTGAGGCGGGAGGATCAGAAGTTCAAGGTTGTCCTCAGTTACAGGCTTGACATCAGCCTGGGGAATCCGAGATCCTGTCTCAAATTTAAAAAGAGAAGAAAAGAAGAGGGGAAAAGAGGCTTGAAGTGGTGCCCTGTACAGTACTGGGAAGGCCTGGCTGTCTATGGGATTACAGATCCGACCAGTGCTAGCAGAGACCATAGGGCAATGCAGCTATTCCTGTTAGAGCAGGGTGTTCTTTTGGACCCTTCTAGTCTTATGTGCTTATTTTTATTGTTGGATGTTGCTACACAGGCCATCTCAGAATTAATTTCAGGCATGTTTCATGTCTTACAAAATATCAATAAATACCTGAGTATTGTTGCAATTTTGAGTATACTTTTGGCAACATTATAAAATATGCATCTCTTTCATGTAATCGTTAGCAAATTTCCATTAATATTAATTAGAAAACAAAAATTATGTTGTAGAGAAGTTGTTAAAGCATGTGTTGAAAAGTATTTTAATTGTAAATAGTTGCACGTGTCTTGTAAATGTAGCTTTTTCAGGAGTTGACTTCCTCCCTTTCATTGACAATTTTGGTAGAGTAACTAAAAATCAGATTTGTGTCTGGAATACAGGCGAGTATATTGTTTGCTATACAGGTGTATATATGTGTTTGTATGTGGAAATACAGGTGTATTTGTGTTTGCTATCAATATGTGCTTGACGATGTCCCTTTATAAGAATTTAACATCTTTTATTTTATTGTATTCAATATTCTTCCAAAATGCAGCTATTTGTACAAGCTTTGTGGGGAAAAATACTCAGTGTACCTTTAAAATCTTAATGAAAATCATCTCTCTTATCTGTTTTAGGCAACAGGTAACAGAAATCATATTTGTTTTAAAAGCAGTCAGTACTCTCATTGACTCGCTTAAGAAAACTCAGCCTGAGAATGGTAAGTGCTTAAAACTTGGTTATCATATGAGACATTACACATGTCTTTAGTAATGAGAAGGAGCAGGCTGCATTCCGGTCCGGCCAGCTTAACCCCCAAAATAACCGCACGAAATAACCAGTGAGCAGGCCCCTCATGTTACACGTATCTTCCATTCGTGGGCTTTGTGCTATTGCTAAGTCAGCTGAACTTCAGAATGTAACCACCATTGTGCTTTCTGTTCTACCGTTATTGTGGTGACAAAACTCAAGTCCATTACAATGTCAATTCAGGAATATTAATTTGGAATGTTTGATCTTTATATTAAATGACCTATTTTTTAAAAAATGTGGTAAGCCAGCAAGATGGCCTGGCCTGACACCCTGAGTTTAGCAAAAACAGAAGACAACTGAGTGCACAAGTTGTCCTCTGACTTCCTACATTCCTGCACAAGGATAGCAGACACACAGTGACAAAACAGACAATTGCAGGTGCCTGAGAACAGCATCTGAGCTGCGGTCTGGCTCCACCCACACCTGTGCACCTGCACACACATAGGCACAATTCTCCTCTGAACTTACAAAGTGAATGTTTTCATTTGATGTAACCTTAAGTTTTAGTAATATATTAGAAAAGTGTAAGAAACTTCAGGTCGGATGGGGGTGGCACACACCTTTAATTCCAGCACTTGGGAGGCAGAGACAGGTGAATCTCAGTGAGTTCCAGGCCGGCCTACCAAGTGAGAGTTCCAGGACAGTGCCAGGACCATTAACACAGAGAAACCCTGTCACGAAAAGCAAACAAAACAAAAACAAAAAAGAAAGAAAAAGAAAGAAAGAAAGAAAGAAAGAAAGAAAGAGAGAAAGAAAAAGAAGGAAAGAAAGAAAGAAAGAAAGAAAGAAAGAAAGAAAGAAAGAAAGAAAGAAAGAAAGAGAGAAAAATAAGTAAGAATGCCTTCTTGTACAAGCCAAGCCGGATGCAAGAGATTGACTATCAGGTTAGAGCCAACAGGCTCCATCTCTGTTTAAACTTTTTATTATCGTCTTCCTGTAGTTTTGCTGCTAGAAATGAGGCATTTGGAGATTTATTTTTGTTTGAAGGGATTTGTTTTATTATTTTACTTGATGGTAAATTTTTGAGTAGACAATATAAATACATGTAAATTAAAACAATAAAAATAGCAGGTAATGTGATACTCACTGGGTAAGAGCACTTACAAAACCTGAGAACTTGAAGTCAGTAACAGAAACCACATAGTAGAAAGCTGACTGCTACAAACTGTCCTCTGACCCCAGGTGCCTGTTGTGATGCACAACTAAATGAATATTTTAAAATACATGTGTGGGGTTTGGGCGGGGGGCGGTTTGAGACAGGGTTTCTCTGTGTAGCCTTGGCTGTCCTGGAACTAGCTCTATTGACCAGGCTGTCCTCAAACTCACAAGCGATTCACCTGTCACTGCCTCCCAAGTCCTGGGATTAAAGGCGTGCGCCACCACTGTCTGGCTTATGTGTGTATTTTTATTACTACTTTATTTTTATTAATTTGTTCTTCTCTTGAAGTTTTTCATGTAAATACAAAATACATACTCCAGATAACCCCAGTTTTCTATGCAAGTAAATAACAGTATTCCCTGTTTATAACCACTTTTTCTTCTCTAGTTTTTCACTTAACAAACCTGTATATTCTTCCATATTGGTGAATACGTCTCTTTAATATTCTTTTTATAATTTGGGGTTTTTGAAACAGAAGCTCCTGTAACTCAGGCTGGCCTTGAACCCCACTATATGCAGCCAAAGATAATCTTAAATTACTGATCTTTTCTCCTTTCCCTCCCAAGTCCTGGGTTACAGATTTGTGTTATACACCTGACATCCTGTTATAAAAAAATCCCTCAGGTTACGGCGGGCTTTAGAATATACTATAAGAACCTGAGTAGATTCCCCCAAGTGATGTGTCAGATGTCATCTTGATATATCTGTAACTGAACATTTCTCTCCTGCCCACCAATTCCTAAATAACCATTCAGAGACTTAATATTAATTATAAATGTATGACCAATGGCTCGGCCTTATTAGCTGGCTCTTGCATTTAAATTAACCCATTTCTATTCATCTAAGTATTGCTATGTGGCCCGTGGCTTACTAGTGATGCTCTGGCATGTTGCTCCTTGGGTGGCTGCTGGTGTCTCCCTGACTCTGCCCTTCTTCTCCTGTATCTCTGCTAGGGTTTTCCACCTGGCTCTACCCTGCCTTGCCATAGGCCAAAGCAGCTTTATTTATCAACCAATGAGAGCAACACATTCACAGCCTACTGGAAGACATTTCACATCATGTATCTCCTCTAATAAGTCGAGAATTGGTGTAGTAATTTGACTGTGGATTGGCCAGTGTAGCTAGTCTCCATTTGTGTACCCTGTGGACTGGTAGGAAGTGTCAAGCGTGACAGCTGGGCAGAGGCGCTTGACTTTCGTTTGTCTTTCAGTTCCTTTTCTGGCTTCTTTTAAGCCAACCCCCACTCCAAGCAAAAGCAAAAAGAAATATGGTGTAGATACTTCTATTATTATTATTACATTGTATTTATTGTGTGTGGAGGCTCTCCTCCACACACAATATACACTGGCACACCCCTTATGAAAACTGTGGGGGTTGGTTCCCTTCTTCCACCCTGCGGCCCTGGGCATCACAGTCAGCATGGAAGGCAAACAGTGAGTAGGTGAGAATATATTAGATGGAAAGTCCCATAAGCATTCGTTTTGGAAACCCTGGATTGTGTATGAGTATGCTCTATATGCTAAGCCTGTAGAGAATTCATAGGAGTTGTCTTTAAGGGGAGAGCTGATGTGTTGTCTGCCAAGCTTATTTAATCAGGAGCCTATTTCGGAAGTTGAGAGAGACGCTGAGCTCATTTCCGTGTTTCTCATCAGGAGAACTGAGATAAAGAACTGAAACGCTGACTTCACCAGGATACCAGACATCACTTTATTTTGGGGGAGAAAATGCTGCCACCTAAAAAAGACAGAGTCATTATAAAAGGTGCTTTGAGCCAGGTGTGGTGGCGCACGCCTTTAATCTCAGCACTCAGGAGGCAGAGGCAGGTGGATCTCTGTGAGTTTGAAGCCAGCCTGGTCTACAGAGCAAGTTCCAGGAAATCAGGGCACAGAGAAAACATGTCTCAAGAATCAGCTAGAGTGTTTTATACATTTTCATAGAATTCTTTATGGCACGCTACCCTGCCCCAGACTGGAGACTTGCTCCATGTAATAACATGACATCTGCCAGCCAGGGTTATGTGGGGAAATTGCCAGAGAATAAGACGGAGGGGCAAGCCAGGTAATTTGGTGAGACACAAGATTAGTGGTACAACCCTTACTCACATGTACAAGTCCCTAGTACTGGGAAAACTTAGCAAATGACAGAAAACATAAATGTCACATGTGATTTCAGTGTAAGCAGATTGTTGGATAAGATGGGTCACTTTTGTGCTCCTGATGAGAAGCATCCACTTGGTAGATGCGGTGAAAGGCAGACGTGACTCTCCCCAGTCTGGGGATACACCTTAGAGGTTAGCAAGCCCTGTGAGAAGATGATGTCTGCTCCCTGGTTTGAAATTGCAATCAGTGTCAAAAGCATTACTGAGAGACTTATGGGGAGATAGTTTAGTAGGCAACTGAATAAAAAAATGTTTTCCAATTGTTCTTGATATACACATGCACATTAGATTTTGTGGCAACTATATAGAAAAGAGTGATTTGGATTATTTGTTACTTTATTAATGTCCAAAGTTTTCACAAATCGAAGCATCATTTAAAATATGCCTTATTTTCAAGTTGTTGGCATTGATGAGTCTGTACTCACTGATCATTTATCTTCCTTCTTTTTTACTTATTTTTGTCTTATGTGTATAAGTTTTGTCTGTATATATGTATGTGTATTTTTGTGCCTGATAACTGAGGAGGCCAAAAGAAGGCACTGGATTTCCCTGGAACTGAAGTTAGAAATGACATTTAGCAGCCATTTGGGTGCTGAGAACCAAACCCTAGTCCTTTGCAAGAGCAGCAAGTGCTCTTAACCACTGAGCCATCTCCAGCCCCTTAACTACTTTCTTATGTAATTTCTAAGTACACAATGCTGTATTATCTCAGTTTCTCGTGCTTTATTACTATATCAGGAAATCTTACAAAATTTAAGAATTAAAAGATGCTCTCAGAACTGTCCTGTTAAAGTTTTTACATTGTGTTTTTGTAAATTGGGTGGCTGCTGTTTATATCAACTCTGTTTTGAGATTTTTGTACTTTTTCTCTTTACAGTTGATGGAAATACATGGGCACAAGTAATTGCCTTATACCCAACTTTGGTAGAATGTATCACGTGTTCATCCTCAGAAGTTTGTTCTGCTCTGAAAGAGGCACTAGTTCCCTTTAAGGATTTCATGCAACCACCAGCATCCAAAGTTCAAAATGGAGAATCTTGACCCACTACAGTCATGGGAAGGAAGACAGATAACCTAAGGAAGGTTTGCTCCTGAGTCTTCTATGAAAAGGACATTTCTTACTGCAGTAATTCTTGGCAGCTTTGTTTGCCTTCTTTAAAGTGTAATTATCTGGGCTCGGTAATTCTTGGGAAAGTGTACATGTCAACAGAGGCTCCTGAAGGAACCAGCCTTTCAGTGAGAGAACTGATGGGATCGGGATAGAGTTCTCCCTTGTCCTGCTATCATATCTTCAGTTGGTGATTTAAAAGTGAGCTTATGTACAGTGTGTGGTGCGTGTGCCATTGATGTGCTTTTTAAAAAGGAAGAAAAGATATTTCCATTCAGATTTCTGAGGCTGGTGTTTTGCACCCTTTTTCAAGTACAGAAACTGTACTGAAGTTTTATGCAAGGTGATACTATAACATTCCATAATTATCTACAACCAGCCTTTGTGAACAAAGGGAACTCATGTACTGTGTGTATAATAAATGGTACAGTTCTGTATAAAATAGTTGCATTTATTTAAAATTTAAAATTGATGTTAAATATTGATGTTAAAATGCTTGAAGGCGTATTTATTATTAATACAAAATTGTTTGCTTACATTTTTACTTCTGATTTGCCTTCTTATGGGGCAGATAAGCTTATCATGTAATCACACAGCGTCATGCTTTTTACATGCATTGTTGGTGACCTGTACGCCTCTGGCCAGAGGATCATGTGAACAACAGAAGTTATGGTCTGCTGACTTTGCACCTTGGAAACACAGGTTGTAACTTAATACACTGAGATACATTGTAGCACGATGACCCAATCATACCTCATTCTTTAGCCTGTCTCTAAGCTTTTACGTGTCTGTTTTTATATTTACTGTCTGAATTTTAAAGACTTGTCATATTTTATATTTCTGCTGATTTTCCTATGACATTTGTCACTGTCTTTGAATGACCAAGGCAAGATGACTTGAGATTTCATGAAACTTTGCCTGTGAGGTTTTGTTCATTTCTGCGCTTCCTTTTCTGAGTTCTTTTCAAGAGGACTCGGCACTGGGCTAACCTACAGTATAAAACGCGAGTCACCAGCAAGTGAGTGAGCGGAGGCAGCGGCATGTCCCAGCAGTGAGCTCCCTGTGGTGGAGCACATGACCAGTCTCTCACAAAACTGACTTTGACCTAGCTTGCTGTATTTGTTTAATTATGCTGTTGTGATATTTTTTTCTTCCAAGTTAAAATTTCCTTTCGCAGATGTTGAAAACATTGCTGTTAATAAGAAATGATAATGGGGCTGATATTATTTTAATGCACTAGAAGAAAGCTTTTGACTTTAACAAGATTTATAAATTTTGGACTCTTCAGAATAATCATAAAACTATAAGGAGACATTAAAGTTGAGTAATCAATGAGATACAATTTTGAGGCTATTTTAATTATGTAATGATTTAATTTGCACTGTATTCTGTATACGTGTGGTAAGGCCTATTTTGAAGGAATATTATTTTTATTCACATGAATCAATGAATTTCTATTTTATTATTTCATGTAAGGTTAAGGTAAACATGGCATTTCATAGACTATGCTATTCATGTTTTCTTAAAGGTGTAAAAAGAATGACTCAAGCCGTGTATGTTTTATATTTTGATATATTCGCTTGTGGATTTAAAATGTAGGGAAATCACTGATAAAGTATCTAAATAATAAGGGTGGCAACATTTTCACAATACTGCCCTGTGTCTGCTCATAGCAGATCAGTTGCAGTCTAAATGACTATTCTCCAGTGAAGTCTAGCTGCAAGTAAGAGTCTTACTTGAACTAAACAACTTGAGCTACTACAGTATTAGCTTTCAATAGCACTGTCGTGCTGTATAGTTCAGAACATAAAAATGAGATGAATGTGTTAATGTACAGTAATCACTGACAGTCTCTATGTCAAGCAAGTGGGCCTTGGTGGACTAACCGCCAGGCTTCTCCTCAAATTCCTCTCAACTCCGAAGGAGTCAGTACTGTAATTATTGCCTCTGGGTCACACATTCTTCTCAACCATATTTTCAACTATGTGCTAGTCCCAGACAGATCAATACATTGTCCTTGCTCTTTAATTATGAACTGGATTCTTCAGTCACTATGAGACCTGGGCTTCATGGAGTTACTAGATTCAACCGAGGTTTAATCCCCATCATCGCGCCCCATTCAGGGCAATGAGTTTTACATCTCATACTGAGTTTTTACCAGTGACCATCTCTTTTAGAGACTGCTGAACACAGGGTTTAATTGTGTACTTGTATAGACAGTGTGACAACTACCAAGGAAGAAAGGGCAATTTTGGTAGTGTCTTATCTTTTTATGATTCATTTTAAAGTTTTCTAGTTTTACTATGTGCATTTTGCATAGCACTTATTAAAAATCTATTATGTGCCCAAAAGAAAAAAAATTATTAAGTCTGACTAAAATATAAATGCACACGTTAACATTTATGTTTTTACCTGATTCCCCATATGGTTTTTGAGTGAACACCTGCTTCATTCTTTAAATTCTAAATAGCGTCGGAAGAAAACAGTGGACAATTTAGTTTACTTATGTCATCCTAGTGGATGACATTCACTTTTAGTAGCAGCCAAAGCAGTCATCTGTCCTTTCTTCTACAGTGTGAGGAATGCTGTGCTGCTGTGAGTTGGGTAGGTAAGCATTTGGTCAGTGGTCCCCTAAGAGACTGAGAGTGAACTAGCACACACTGTGAACAGCGCGAGGGAGAAAACATCAGAAGTGCACCCCACGATGAAATGCTGTGACGGTCATGTCAGTAAAGGGCACTGTCATATAAAATAATTCATGCGGATAGCCAAATCCTCAAGACCCAAAGCAGATTAATGTCTGTGTTCAGATTCCTGTGGTTATAGATTTTTCTAGAAAACTACCACAGAGATAGACAATAATGGTCTCTTCAAAAGCATTACTACACATCTCTAATGTTCCCACTTACTAGATTTGGCATTTTGGAAATACTTGGAATTGTCAAAAGTATTACAGTTTGCAATTCTTAGGGCTAAAATATTGGGTTTTTTTTTGTTTGTTTGTTTTGTTTTTCCAGACAGGGTTTCTCTGTGTAGCCTTCACTGTCCTGGAACTTGCTCTGTAGACCAGGTTGGGTTCAAACTCAGAGATCCACCTTCCTCTGCCTCTCAAGGGCTGTTATCAAAGGCTTGCACCACTATCACCCTGTGGCTATCTTTATTAAACTAAACTATGGTTTTGGTTTTTTTTAACTTTTATTTTAATCATTTGTGAGAAAAGAGCAAGCATTACATGGCATGTTGTACTACAGTCTTAAATATAGTGGGTAAATATTTTTAATACTTTATGGCCATTTGAATTAAAATTTTGTATCTAGAGAGTAGAGTGGTGCTTTTATTTTAATGTTGTTTTTGTAAATGGGAAAGAAAGTTGTCGTTGTATCTCAATTTACATGCAGACTCTTTCAGAAGACTTGGATTAAATCAGTCATTTTACTGTATTAGCAGTGTTGGTTTTAAAGAGCCAGGCGGATAAGCTGGGTGTAGTGGCTCAGGCCTCTAAGCCCGGCACTCACGAGGCAGAGGCAGGAAGCTTCACAAGGCTTCCAGGGCAGCCAGGACTACACAGTGACACCTTGCTCAGAAAGCAGGCAAGAGGAGCTGAGGTAAGTCCTCTGCTTCTGAATAATCTCTGCGGTCTTCCAGGCACTGGCTGAGAGGCCGCCTCCTCATTTATCTTTAAGCAATTTTCCAAAGCTGCTGTTCTGATTGTAATACAGTGATGATCATAAGTTACTGAATCTCCACAAAAAAAAATGTTCCATATGAGTGTGGACTTCATAAGGACCTTCTTAGGCACTTATTCAGGTTGTTTGATCACAGGATATATCCACTGTTATATCCAAAGAGTATTCATCTCTTTCTTCCCCTTTTCTTGGGCATCACTTTCATCCCCTCCAGTTTAAATTATATGCTTACCTCACTTTCTAATTTAGGATGAAGAGTGATCCTCTTTTCCTTCTCTAGCCACTCCCATTCACCTTTTCTTCCATCACACTCAGAGCGATAGAAACATGCTGACAGCCTCTTAAGTGTGATTACAGAAGTGCCTTCCACTTTGACCCCCGTTGCCTTTTCGCTGAAGTTCGCAGCCGTCTTAATGGTGGACAATGTGAAGTAGTTTACAACCATCGCCTACTGTATTTCTGAGCCTGTGATTCTGCTGCCAAGACACAGAATGGGATTGCTATAAATAAATGGATTCAGTAGCTAAACTTGGAACAGTCATGTCTGTGCTGTGTTGTGAATAGCAGGATGGTGTCCCTTTTCTTAGAGAGGGCATGCAAAATTTGTAGGTCTTTTTGTTGTGTTTTCGGGAGAGGGTTTGTTTTGCCTTTTGGGGAAAGAGCCTTTGTTTTGGGAGGTAAACACTTTGCTGATAGGTTTATGTCATCAATACTATTTACTGATATTTGCACTGCTTGCTTTCTGGAAGTATTATAGGCAGCACATTACTTCTGTTTCATCTGTTTCTATTTTTCTATTACAAAGCAGTAATTTGGGCACTGGGAAGATGGATCAGCAGTTAAAAGCACCGACTGCTCTGCCAGAGGACCCAGGTTCAATTCCCAGCACCCACATGGCAGCTTACAACTGTCTATAATCCCAGTTCCAGGAGTTATGATGCTCTCCTGAGGTTTCATGACCACCATGCACTCAGGCAAAATACCCAAACACATAAAAATTAAATCCATATCTAAAGCAATTTTGATGGAAGATGAAAATGTTTTATCTTATTTCTGAGTACTCCTAGCGTATTTTGGCATCCACTGTTGCTCATGGAAACACAGTGATGCCTTGAACCATCCCTTATTACACTGTTGAGAATGATTAGACCCTCAAGTAAGAAAAGGGAAATTTCTAAATTTTGAGATCGTTTTCAGTTACTACAAATATTACCTTAAGCTTCATTTTGAACTAAAACTCAGCAAATAGTGTAGCCATGGAATATCTTAAAGCAGCCATCATTGCAAAAGCACTGTGGTATGATAGCAATACTACTTAGGTGAAGTGTGAGTAGACGGAGGAAAGACTTGAGAGAGCTGCTGCTGCAGTCTTACCCTACTTAGCTAGGAAAATAAAGTAGTAAGATTTAGACCGAACTGCAAATTTCATTTTTTCCCCAGCACTTCCTCTCTGTGTCATAATTTTAACACATAGCATCCAGCTCCTGTCTCAGGGCGGTTACCATATGGTGTTTATGTCAGACTGGATATTTTATCTAATTTTGCAAGATTCCTGTCTTAGCTCCCAATACGATTCTCTACATTTTTCTTACAATCTCTACGTTGTTGAGCTATACTGGTTATGTAATATAGTCAGGAACATTTCTTGGCTTCAAAGCCAAATCTTTGTAATCTAGAGTAGGTGTTTGTTCAGAGCTGTATAGTTAAAACTCTGATTGCATAGATCTTACATGTTTCATCCCAGCCCTACTAGTTAACCTCAGTCGTATTTTCTTTGATAAATTAGTTTCAAATCTGATTGGTGATCCAGTTTCTCTCTAGTATACTTCATGCTTGCTTTCCTGTCCCTATTAGGTTCAGAATATCATTGATGCCCTCATCATTTATGGCTGGTAATTTTCTATGCTTACAATGCATTATGTAAATAGTCAATTTGGAAAACAATTACAAGATGAAATAAAGGAGAAATGTTTTTGAGAAACTTGTTAAAGCTTTTGATAAATAAAATGGAAAGAAAGAGAATGTAGAGTCAAAGTTCTGAAAGTAAATCAAAAACTTTGAGTAAGAATTGTACGTCAAGTTAAAAGCACTGTCCTCATGTAGATTAGATTTGGGGGGACATTCAGGGAGCAGTGAGCTTAAGGCCTTGTGCCTGCTAAATAAATTAGTTGTCTCCCTGTCTGGTTTAGTAAACTAGTCTCCCCGGCTGGCTTAGGCCCTTTTAAACTTTAAGAGTTTTGTTGTTATTGTTAATTTGGGGCAGCAGTTTGCGACTTCGTGTATTTATCAGTGCTAAACCATCCCTCCACAGCTCGAAAAACTTGGGTTTCAAATTTTCTTTTTTAACAAGACATACAAATGTCACCTCTGATCTTCCAGAGACTGAAACAGGAATATCACTTGAATCCAGGAACCTCACTTGAAATTTTGATCCAAGGCAGGGAGCAAAAAACTGAGTTAAAACTCCTGCTCTGAGAAGTAATGAGAAAATTCTCATATGAGTGTATACTGCTTTCAGATCCAGTAACTCCTGTATCTCCTGGTTCGAAAACTGCTACTGTGGAGACTTGAGCCTTGGGTTCCTCTTGCTTCAGTCCTCGGAGCAGGAAGATAGAGGTCACTTTGTAGAGTGACAAACCTGAATCAGCGTGGCTCACTTCAAGATCCGTTCTTTCAGCTACCGTAAGGTCGCTAGTAAAAATGTTTCACCGCATTAATATCTGACTGAAATAAACTGAAACTATTTCGAGGCAATTGCTGTCTTGTGACAATGCATTTGGGATAAATATATGTTGAAATAGGAGCGGCAGGGCTGCGTCCCCAGCACCCCGCTGCCTGCATGGCTAGGTTATGCCCGAAATAATTACACGGAAACTGTATTCTTTCAAACACTGCCTGGCCCGGCTAGTTCCAGTTTCTTATTGGTTAGCTCTTACATATTGTTCTAACCCATTTCTAATATTCTGTGTAACCCACGAGCTGGCTTACCAGAGAGGATCTTAACCTGCGTCTGTCTGGAGTGGGAGCATCATGGCGACTCACTCACTCAGCTTCTTTTCCCCAGCATTCTCCTCTTTCTACTCCGCCTACCTAATTTTCTGTCCTATGAGGGCCGAGGCAGTTTCTTTATTATTAACCAATGAAATCAACAGATAAGATACAAGACCCACCTCCATCAAATATACATATGAATATTATAAAAAAACTTCAAGTATTGAGAAACTGTCTAAGAACTCCTTCTGTATGAGCTGGCTGGGATTTTTAGGACGGGCCCAGGTTTAAAACATTGTGTCTGTTTAAAGCATCTGGTTTGTTGCCGGCTTTAAGAGGCTGCATCCTGTCAACAATAGTGCACAGTGGACAGGGTCTTCATACATTCAGTCTCTGCTCTCTGCCCGGTGTAGGACCTGAGCAAACTAGTCAGCCTCTTCTGACGTTCTGTCCATGAAGTGGAATCAATAGTGATGATTCATGCATAGAGTTATTTGATATAATTTTATATGGGATGTTAGAAAGCACTGGCAAGTTTGAGGCTGTGATAGAAAGAAAACACATGATACACAGTTCAAAAAACGAGCGGGGACCAGAGCAGCTTCTTTCTTGTCCTTGACTATACAGCCATCAGGTATGAACTTGTAAATGTGTCTTTGTCATATGACAGAAGTCACTAGGGGATTTTTGTATCTAGATGATAAAACCTTATATCTCAACGCCAAATATAAGACTATGTAATCAAGTTCTAGTGTGTCAGTTACACCGTGTGCCTATCTCTATCCTTCAGGGAATATAGCCCTTTGCCAAGTGTGCAGAAATACAGTAAAAGCAAGAGATTACTAAGTCGCCTGTGGTTCAGGTTAATGTTTCCTATTAGTCTTCAAAAAGAAGGTGAAAAAGAAACAAGGCTCAGTGGTGAATATGGAATTTAAGGTGAGTTTTACTGTTTCTAAACTGAAGGACGCAGTGGGGAGATACAGGAGCAGATGTGGTAAAGTACTCTTTTTGAATACTCTTATTATGTGTGTATGAGGGACGTGCACGAGTGCAGGTGCCTGAGGAGTCTAGAAGGCTTCAGATCCCCTGGAGCTGGAGTTACAGGTGACTGTGAGCCACCCAGTGTAAGTGCCCAGAACCAAATTGTGGTCCTCTGCAGCGTCTGTGCTTGCTGTCAAATGCTAAGCCATCTTTCCAGCACTATGCAAAGATGTGTGTTTGGTATTGGTGGGGGGGAGAGGGGAGGGTCGCTGGCTGCAAGGAATTGAAACCTAATCATTAAACTCCTTAAAAGCCAAAAATAATTTGGAATGACATAGATTTACCTTTTAACCAAAACTAAGCAGATAAATCTCTGGTTCCATTTAGAATATAGTTTTCCTGCTGAGGTGATAAAGGGTCAGTCGAGAGCAGTCTGAAAGGATGGTGGTTCCCCTGTCGTCCTAGCACCTCAGAAGCCCACGAAGATAGTTGCAGGTTCCTAGCGAGCCGGGACTAGATAGAGAGAAAGCATCTCAAACAGAACAAAAAGGGAGTTAGGGTGAACTAGGTAGGTTCTACACATCTGGATATTAACGATGGGGAATATTGGTGTGCGCACAATGTGTGGATGATTATGTTGATGTCAGATTGTCCGAAACAAGTGATAAAGTCGTGCAGCGGCTGGACGAGCTTAGGTGGAAACTTGACCCTGGCAAATCTGTATACCTTTTATACCAAATGCACCCTTGATGCCCACTTTTAAATATATATACACATACTGCGGTGGCCAACAAACTTCTTCCGATGCAGGATAGCACGATCAGCCGTGGAGTGACTAGTGCCACAGAGACTGTCATTGTTTATGAAGACGGTGTGCATTTTCTGTATCAGTATTTTAGGCAGCTAAATTAACATCTAATTACAGGTGTGTTACACTCGCATGCAAATATGAAAATGTTAATTGGAAATAATTCAAATTTACCATTTGTAGTGGCTCTAAAATACTAAGATTAGCATAGTACTGAAATCTGCCGGTAGGATACCAGGCATGTAACTTGGATATGTACTGATATTATGAAACATATAGGTGGGTTTGAAAATTTGTACCTCAAGAAATTATTTGGGTCCTTTATGGAATGAAAGTTAATGTGTGATATTATGGGCTTTGACATCTGTTGTGCTAAATTGTACTGGGTTGGGTGGGGGCGGGTCTTAAAAAAGGAATTAAATGTAGGTGTTAGTATGCATTATTGCGAATTCTGCTCCAGATGTTAGCGCTCTACTTGCTGTGAAAGAATCAAAGTCTGGAGAAAAGTTCCCAGGTTGCAACTGAACATTATTTCTGCAATCTGTACTGTAGATTTTCAGCAACTTTATGGCTAATGGGATTTCCAAATAGTATAAATAGAGGTTAGCCAGATAAATTTGAATTTCAGATATCATCCTTTTAGTACATAGAATCTACATATGCAAAAGGGGGCATACGTTTATGTGGAATTCCAGTTTAACTAGACATCTGTATTTTGTCTGACAAATCTTAGTGACTTCTCGGGAAGAAAATGTAAAAATAAACCAAAGCTGTAAATGAGAAACAAAAAGTTATCTGGGCCACGAGGAGGTGACTCCCATCGCAGTCGGCTCTCTTCCAATTTTTGGCTACAAATGAGAAGGCAAACGCCCCGAGTTCCCGGAGCCTGCGCACTGAGCAAGCTGCGAGCAGCTTTCCCGCCAGTTTGGGCGCCGCACGGCGACCGGGCGGCGGGGAGGAGAGGAGGTGCCGGAAACTTTCCCCGCCGGCGGGGCACAACGTGTCCAGCCCGCGCCGGCCGCCGCCATCTTTACGGCGGGTCCGGGAGCGCCGGGGCCCCGCTGGGCTGGCCGAGCGGACGGAGCCCGGCCCGAGGCCCTGGGTCTCCCCGGTGCGAGGCGGGATCGGGTGCCCGCCCGCGGCCGGCTCCTCCGGGAGCCGCGAGGCCCAGCGGGGCGGAGAGCGGGCGCGGGGCCCCGGATGTAAGATGGCGGCGGGGGGCGGCGGGCGGTCACGTGGCGGGAGTGGCGCGCCAGCCTCTTTAAGGGATCTCTATGGTTCGCCCGGACGCAGTGGAGCGGGAGCGCGAGACGGGGCGCATGCCGATGCCGGCTCGCCGCGCACTCGGGCTCCGCCGGGGGTGCTGCAGGGACTTCCGGGGTGCGGCGGGGCGGGCACGGCGGAGCCCCCAGAACTCGGGCGGGCGGGCGGGCGGGCGCGCGGAGGCGCGGGGCTGCTTCGCTCCGGCGAGGGAGGGCGCGGCCGGCCCGGGAGCCGCCGCCCTCGGCCGCCGAGCCTGCGGGTGCGAGCAGCCGGCTGCGGCGAGGAGGACGGGACGAGGCGCCGCTCGGCTCGGCTCGGCGTGGCCCGCCGGCCCCCACACCATGGCCCTGGCTGAGGTAGTAGTTTGTGCTGTTGGTCGGGTTGTGACATTGCCCGCTGTGGAGATAACTGCGCAAGCTACTGCCTTGCTAGTGCTGGTGATGCTCAGCGCCGCCGCGGAGGACAATGGCTGGGGATCCCCTTTGTGTTCCGGGGCGCGGGGACCACGAGCCGCCCGCACTCCTGCAGGCTGGGGGAGGACGAAGCCGTGGGCACGGCCCCTCGAGGAGTGCGAGCGTGGGAGCTGCAGCGCAACTTTCTGCCCGAAGGATCTGAACTAGCGCCACATTGCAGTTGGTGACCGTTTTGTTTGATTCTAGAGGTGTGGGTCGGAGCAGGCGTGCTGTTCTGCGGTGCACAGCTGCTCCCGCGGTCAGAACAGCAAACGCTGGAATCCCAAACTTTTATGTCTTAACGTATTTTTGGATCTGGGTTATTCTATGACCGCTGAGTTTAAGAGTTTAATTTAAAATGTAAGCTTAAAGCAACGTAGAGTTTCCATTTAAATTGTTTCTAACTCTTTAAAGAGGGTTGACTTTAGTTAAATGCACTCTTCAGATTTTTTTTAAAATGTATAAAGCAAAATAAATTCATTTTACCGTGTGCTGTGTTTTTGTTTTTTCTTTTAGTGTAACTTTGGAAGTTCAAACAGCCATACCGGTTAGGAGGTGTGGGGGAGGGTTGGCCTTAGACTTTTATGTTAATGTGCTCTTTATATCTGCATTTATTAAAGGGGCATAGATCAGAGTTGGAAGTATGGCTTCCGAGAGTCAGTGTCTAATAACATAGAGTTCGATTCGTGACCTCTGTTAGGAAAATACGAGTTTGTAGAGAAAGTGTGGTTTGGGTAACTAATGAAAATTACCTTGCAGTCTATGTAGAAGATACTTATATTCAAATTTTTATTTTCTCCGAGGGGAGGAGTATGACGGTAAGTTTTAGTTCTGCTTTTCAAGCTGGCCAGTTGGATTTGTGCAGAATGGTTTTGCTACAATGTAGCACTTTTTCTGTGGCGCTTTGAGGCTTTTTTAAAGGCGAGTCTTTGCTTTGCTAAGAAAAAGATACGTGGAAGCAGCTCCGTCTCTCGTCCCTTTCAGTAGGAGTTGGGTGCTTTTGTAACTCGAAAGTGATGTAATGCTTTGATGAAGCTTAGTCCTAAGCCTTGAAGATACGCGTAATTTCATCAGGATGAAGCCGCCTCATAGGAAGGACAGGAAAGAACAGTGGATCTCAACATTCAGGCAAGGCTATAATACTGACTTTAAGTTTGCTCTTCTTCATAGAGCAAAGGAAGTTCAGGACTCTTATAACCGCCCCCCCCCCCCAATGATGAAAGCCTGAAGTATTCTATGGCAAATCCTGATTTTTGGGAGAATTTAGTAGTAAAATTCTAATTGTACTACAATTTTGTTTTCCAAAACTCTTCATTCAAGCAAACGAGCAACTCATCCAGCCCCACTGTATTTTAACATTTTAATGGTGAGCCCATGGAATGTTGAGCTCTATTAGTAAGTTCTGTTGGTAACACTAAACTTTAACTCATTCCCCTCTTTGTAGCTCATCTTGTGCTTTTAAAGCAGGTTCCGTCTAAAACTCCCCTGCCTGGCGAGAACATGCTTGTATTGTTGGCCATGTAACTGCTTCCATATGTTCCTGTTTGCTGCTGTGAGGGAAGCGACTCCCGGAGTTAGATCAGATCTCTGCTCTGGTTTGCCCGTCAGCTTTTTGCTTTGGAGTTCCCTGTGTGGCAGTGATAGCTGCCAACCGACTGTGTCCACTGTTGACGGGTTTCCAGCGGGGTGGGTTTACCTAACAAAAATACCGCGGTACAGTCAGTATTGATGACATTTACTAATGCAATTAACTTTTCTGTTAAAGGTCTACTGTCAAGCGCTTAAGTAATTTGTAGTTGCACAGAGGCATTGATAGGAAGGATGAGACAGTGTTTTGAGAGTGCCCTTCTCAAGTACTGAACCAAAGAACGGATAGGCTGTCGTAATGAGGTTTTAGTAAATGCCATCTCCAATTGGAAGTAGAGGAATGTTGGGATGTCTGGACGCGCCATGGAGGAAAGATTAGGAGATATTTTCCTTTGTGCCCCAGTGTTCCTATTAATTGTATACATGAAAATTTCATTTCTAAGGTGTTTTAAAATATAATTACCTTTCGGCTGGTAGGAAAAACATCTTTGTGTTGGAGAAAAGTCTCCAGAGCATTATGCCAGAGGAACCTAAGAGCAGAAAAGGGGTCTTCAGTGTAGCCCAGGTGCTGAGGCTGTGGGACTTAATGACTGCGTTTTTCTCCTGTTTATTGTACACTCTGCCTGCGTGAAGAACCTGACAGGGGAGGTACTAGAGTTCCTCACCGAACAATCCGTCCCTGATACAGCTTCTGCATCCTGAGAGCAGATGGGGTGACTGTCTCAAAAATGAATTACATCGGACAAATGAATACCATACAATCTAAAAAGACATTGCTTCCACCAACCACTAAATAATTAAGAAAAAATGTTATTTGTATGATTAACAAAAATCCATTTGATGTTTTTGCCAGATTCTCACTAAAGCACCGTGGGAAAGTGTAGCAGGATTGCTGCTTCCAAGGGAAAACAGAAAACTTGACAAGTGATTACAGAATCAGAATATGGATAGGTAAAAACACTAGTGACCTTGACTGACACTAGCTTGGTAGAAGAACTACGGAGGGGTCTATAACATTGGAGTAATCCTTGAGAGTGTTCTCTGGAGTCCTGGGGCAGCTGTGGCTAATTGTTCTTGTGACCGGTTTAAGCCTGTATTGTACATTTTATTATATAAATATATACACACAGATATGCATGTTTTAAAAGTTCCCTCTCTATTGAAACATTTTCTAGAAATGGACCACCCACTTTGAGTTGGGTTTCAAGTCCTTAGCCTTATTATAATTGAGGAGATATTACTATGGAACTTGGAGTGTCTTAGGATGCCAACATGCCCAGCGCTCACCAGGCAGCTTGGACCACCTGGATAAAGTTGCTCTGGTGTTTTCTGTGATAGATGAAAACTTCACTGCTCTCTGGCCGAATTCTGAAAAGGTCTGAGTATTTTGTTCGCTTTGAACATAAACTACCAGTTCATTACTTAGGTATTCAGAGGGTGCTGTTTTAATCTTCATAGTGTATTTTAAGACTCAGAGGCTGTTGGGACAAGTCATGGGTACAGTAGTAATATGTAACACTGTGTAATAGTACCGTGAGAGATGGCAGAAGGCTGAGTATAATACACTAGTAAATAATAGTCATATTTTTCATTTCCCCCCCTCCAAGACAGGGTTTTTCTGTGTAGCTCTGACCTAGAATTCACTTTGTAGACCAGGCTGCCCTCAAAGTTGTAGATCTGCCTGTCTTTGCCTCCTGAGTCCTGGGATTGAAGGTGTCACCAGCTAGCCAATTATTTCTCTTTGATTCTTAACCTACTTACTGTTAAATAAGACTGGTGAATTGTCAGAATAAAAATCCTAACTGCATTTCTCTGTTTTGGTTTGGAGACAGGGTTTGGTCAGGTAGTCCTTACTGGCCTTGAACTCAGAGCCGCCTGCCTCTGCACTCCTGAGTGCTAGGATTAAAAGGACTACCCATCTCACTTTTAGCAAGTGAGTAAATACAGTCCCAATAGACCCATTGTACCCACAGTACCTAATCTATTCCAGGCAGTAGAGATGTACGGTGAATTTTTTAAAGTCTTTGTTATAATATTTGTATGCGAATGAGAACACATTTTTCTATAATTAGGTTATATCTCTGGCCTACTTATGTTTTTGCAAATCCAAACTCTACTCAGGTGCCTTCTGAAGGGCCCTTAACCCAGAATATGTTGCTATTATCATTGTATTTGAGATGGAACCCATTTATTTATTAACAAGTGGACCCTTATTTTAAAAGTTTGTTGGACATAGTGTGCGCACCTGGAGTCTCAACACTTGGGAAGTGGAGGCCGGCAGGTCAAAGTTCAAGTTCTCTGCTATGTAGTCCAGCTTGGATTACATAATCTATTCCAACACAACAGAAAGTTTATTCCCACCAAAGTAACTGGAGCAGGCAGGGATGTCTGAACTCATGGGAGACCTGTAGGAGCTGCGCTGAGTTGTAGGTGTGTAGGTGTTAGACTGTCTTTTGGAGACTTTCTGCCCGTCTGAAGAGCATCTGAAGACCACACAGCCAGACACCATTCTGCTGTGTCCCTTCCTAGTGCTAAGCATTCAACGAGAATTCAGCACACTGCATAGTGTTGGGGGTTCAAGAAAGCATCTCCCTGAGGCTCAGAAGTGCTGGAGTATATTAATAATACCAGCCGTGGGGAGCTGATGGCAGGCCCTTTTGCTGTATTTGCTCTGCCTTTTACACAAACTACACCTCAGCATAACTGAATACGTGCAAGAAAGAGAATTGAGTAACTCCAGTTTAACGGTGCAGAAGTTGTAACAGAACGCTAACATTTACTGCAGCTACTGAAGTACTAAAGCCAGGCCTCCTCATAGAGAAACCGTTAGATACAATGCTGATGGGTCGGATTTAAGTCACAGAGGGCACTGACGGCATTTGGACCCACTGGCCAGTCTTTACAGTTTGTATCTGAGACGTTCTGCCAGGTTATATGCGATGGAAGATGGCTGCCTATGAAGTCTAAGAACTGAGCTTAAATGTCTATTCTGTCAGAAATTTTTATGTTAAACACCATAGGAGGTACGTGAAGCAAAATCCACACTGGAAGATCCTACAGGACTAGTAATGTGATCTAAAAAAAAATTGATAATAACGAATACACAGTTAAGAGTACTGTTGTTTTTGCATAGGACCTGGATTCCGAACACTCCCGTGGTCACCGCCATCCATAACTCCAGTTTCAGGGAATCTCTGGGTGCAAATCACACATGTGCTACACATACATTTATGCAAGCAAAGCATAAAATTAACGAATCTAATAAAGAGTGTAACATGTCCTTTAAACAACATTGAAGTAGGAGTTAGATGCTATGTGTGAGCCGTTTTCAGATCCTCATTTGATCAAAGACACCTGGGGAAAAAGACTAACGCATACTGTCTGGATGTTTGGAATTTTTTCAGTTGGGGGCAGAGAGAGAGAGATAGAGAGAGAGAGAGGACTGTGGTTATGAGCACTGGCTGTTTTTGCAGAGGACTTGGGTTCAGTTCCCAGCACCCACATGGAAGCTCATAGCCAGTCCTAAATCTAATCCTAAGGAATCTGATGCCCCCTTCTGGTCTCTGCTGGCACTATATGTACATAGTGCAGACATTCATGCAGGCAAAATGCCCATATGTGTAAAATGAATTAAGTAATTTTTGTTTTACTTCTTAGAGACAGAGTTTCTCTTGTAGCTCTGGCTCTCCTTGTCCTAATTTTGTGGACCAGGCTGCCCTTGAACTCAGTTTGAAATCACCTGGCTCTGCCTCCCAGTGCTGGGGTAAAAGGGGTGTGCTACCATGCATATTTTTAATGTTTTTTTTTAAATATTTATTTTATTTTGCATACAATATTCTGTCTACATGTATGCCTGCAGGCCAGAAGAGGGTACCAGACCTCATTACAGATGGTTGTGAGCCACCATGTGGTTGCTGGGAATTGAACTCAGGACCTTTGGAAGAGCAGGCAGTGCTCTTAACCGCTGAGCCATCTCTCCAGGCCTTAATTTTTTATAATGATGCTATGTTTAAATATTTATCTTTTAGGGAGTCACAGTAAAGTACTGGCTATGAGTGATTTAATGAAGGTCAGCATCATACATGCTCTTAGTGAGATGATAAAAAAGCCTGATCATGTGTTTACTAATGTTGGGCAATGGGTAAAGAAAGGGTCTTGCTGCTATTTTTGTATAATTTGGAATTTTTCATATTAACTTTCAAGAAGTAATAGGGAGAGTCCTGTGGTTGAGGGAAAAACAAGAGAAATGAAAATATGTAAAGCTACATAAAGCTATGGCTACAGAGATGGCTCAGAGGACCCAGGTTCCATTCCTAGCACCCATGTGGTGGCTCACAACCATTTGCAATTCCAGTTCCTGGTGATCTGACACCCTCTTCTGGCTTCCGCAAGCACCAGGCATGTACGTGGTACACAGGCATATATGCAGGCAAAACACCAATACACTTTTTAAGTGCACACACACCCACAGTAAGCAACAGGCAAGTGCGCTCAGGTTGTCTTTCCACACCATGAGATGCTTGCTACCTTGAGCTCAGAATACCATAGGATCACTATTTTTCTCATAATCCAGATTGAGTTTTTTGGTTTTACAATAGAGATCCATACATGCACAGAAGGTACCATTGTTTACATATATAATTCTCAAAACCAAGAAAGAATTGTTTGGAACTTGTGCTGGCTGCGTGCATAGCATACAGCGATCCCCACCTTCAGGTCCTTCGTGCTGGCCCTAGCTACATTTGCATACTTTAAAGTTGTTCTAAAGTGGCTTACAGGAAAGATTTAATTTTGTCGTCCCTCCCACCCAAGCTGCCTCCCATGACTTGTTTTTCTTGTTTATTCTTCCTGACACCTTGTACATTTTGTCTCATATCTCGCCATCCCCTCTCTGGATACACACAAGCCCCTGGTCGCCACCATTCTGTCAGTAAATGAGATTCGTCTTCCAGTGCCTGACTTAATGACGTTGAACCAGGACACTTCACACGATGTCTTCATTTACCCCATTGTTGCAGATGGCAGAATGTTTTTCTTCGTAAATAACCCACGATAGCCATTCGATGTTTTTGTGTGGTGCTTTTATCTTCATTACCTTTCACATGTTTTATCAGTATGATATATGATGTCCCCACTAACTTAGGTCAATTTTTATTAATTAGCTGTGTTTTTATATATGCCATGAGTATTAATCTAATAATTAAATATTTGCTGTCCTTTGGATGTAGAAGCATAAATGATTTCATAATATATAAAGCCAACAGTTAACTTTGGGTGTCAGGAAACCATGGTTTTACTTTTACTGCTGACAGAAACCATGTTACTGAATGCATAGGCTGCCCTGCACACACACACACACACACACACACACACACATGCCCTGCACACACACACATGCCCTGCACACACACACACACATGCCCTGCACACACACACACACACACGTAGATGAGTAGTGCGTTTTATTGAAGCAACATAGATGCAGTTCTTTTCAATGCCGATACATTGTCAGGCTAAATAGCTTTTACTTCATCACACATCCCACTGATTGTGCCTCTTGCTCTGATTACTTTAGCAAACTTCAGTCTGGACTTAGATTTAGACCCTAACTGTGATCTTGTCTTCTGAATACATGGGCATTTTCTGTTCTAATCCTGAGACTTGATTTGTCTTAGAGGGATATTAGCAAGAATTAATATTTGCATAGGGCTTTCTACTGCTAACATCAATCTTGCTTTTTGCTCTGACAAAATGCCTAATAGGAACAACAGACAAGAGGCTTGCTTTGGGCTTCTGAGGACCTGTTCTTGTTCGCTTGCGGCAGGCAGACATGGCCACCGCGGCTGCTGTAGTCATAGCGGCCTGAGCCTGAAGCGGCTGCTTGTTCACACTGCAGCAGGCAGGAAACGGGTACCTCGGAGCAAGAGGTGGGGTAACTTTCAAAGGCTGGCATCTGCCAGCTACATTCCATGTCCCTGAGGCACCACAACACAAAATCCCCAAACACCACCATCGACTGTGGACCAAGTGCCCCAAAGAGGAGCCTGTGGGAGATATTTCTGATTCAAGCCCCGATACTCCCCAATATCCTCTATTAGGTGTCTATGGACCTGTGCAGTCCATTGTGGAGTAATTGACTCATTTCCTAAACTAAATATGGCATCTTCCCTTGTGGACGCCACTTCACAGGGGATCTGAATTGGTCTGTTCACATGTAGTCATTCTCCTAGTTAATTCAGGCCATGGATAGGGTTCCAAAAAGCTCCCAGGAAATCAGGGAAACCTGTATCAACATGTTATTCTTAAAGTTAGTATGCAGGTTCCTAAATCACCTGGACTCTTTTTTTTTTTTTTTTTTTTTTTTTGACTCATGGGCCATCACTTTTGCCTTAACATCCATGTTTTCCTATGAGTTTGTTTAGCTTGCTGGCCATGATAGAAGTCACATTCCCTCTCCCACAATGTAATGGTCTCTTGGATGTAGAAAGGTAGGTAAGATGGTTATGCCAGTTAGGTCTTTTTTTTTTTTCTCGGTGTGTGGGAAACTGGTCTCCGGGCGCGTGGTTTGTGCTCAGTGACACTGGAGATGATCTGAAGTTGAAATGCAGCTGAGGTAGGCTAAGGAGAAAGCTACTTCAGGCGACAGAAGGAGTTTTGAAGTGCCAAGAGAATGACTTTGTGAAATGGACGCCATAAAATTGCTAGAAAGGACGGAAACCGATTTCTTCTGAAACTTAGGGGATGTGGGACTAGAAAAGCTGGAAGGGTGCGGGCAGGAAGAGATGAGCATCAGGGCTGCCCTCTGGGTGAGCTCTGTGAACCGTGTCTGAAATAGTAGACAGCTAGCCAGGTAGTGGCGCAGACATTTAATCCCAGTACTCAGGAGGAAGAGCCAGGCGATCTCTGAGAGCAGACTGGGCTACAGAGCAAATTCCAGGACAGCAGGGCTACACTGAAAAATCATATCTCGAAAAAAACTAAAACAACAACAACAACAAAAAAACATCCAAAACCAAGCACAATGGTGTAGGCCTATATACAGAAAGTGGAATTAGGGCTACCCTGGGCCCCACAGCAAAGTCCTGTCTCTGAACTCATCTTTAAACCTTTGATGGTGTCCCTCACCAAATAATAGCTGGGTGTAGCTTCTGCCCTAAGGATCTTTGTGTCTAAGGAAACATATGTACATTAGTAACTAGACAATAAAGCAAGGGCAGTGTAGACCGGGAACGTAGAACATTCACCAGTTCTAAGTAGGTGATTACAGGGAACGAGGAATCTGTTTGTCTCAGTATGGCGAGAATGGAGGAATGTGAGGGCAGATTGGAATGAGAAGATGTGAAGATGGAAGACTAGCAACACAGGGATGTACAGAATTGACACAACAATGCCTCTCATTAGGACATCAGTTCATGCTATTGAGAAAATTATCACATTCAAAGCATTTAGAGCTAGGTGTGGTGGCTCACAACTTTACTCCAGCACTTGGGAGGCAGAGGCAGATCTTGGTTGGGTTCAAGGCCAGCCAAAGTTACACATTGCAACCCTGTCTCACTAACAAAGAAAGCACCTCGAAGGTTGCTATTCTACCACATCTAAAAGATTTAGAGAGGGGTCAATAACTTCAGAGAGCCAGATGGCAAAGACATGGGCCTTTGTAAACAGAAGCTTTCTGTTACTTTCCCTTCTTGTCTTTGCCTCCATATTCCTCCTTTGGGTCTACATTTCTTTCTCCCTTTGAAACAAAAACATTCTTAGCTTTTAGGCCATTCAAAAGCAGACTGTCTCCCACAGTCGGTATGCAGGACATTTTGGTAACAACTACTTTAGACCTCAGGTTTTCTGGTGGGTTCTCAATCTCCTCTCCCTTACCCTGCTTACTACCCCACCCCCACACACACTGATACACACATATATATACTACATACACATACACATATGCACACTGACACGCCACACACACACACAGTGACATATACGTATACACACACTGTATATAAAGACAAATCACTTCCTCTAAATCTTGTGATTATACCTGACTACCCGACCTTTGCTGGTGGGGGCGTGGGAAGCATTAGTTTCCTTTCCCTGTCTGTGCACTTATCTTTATCTGTGGTCTCAAGCATCCCTCCCAGCCCCTATGAGCTCCAACACTTCTTGGCTGAACCAAATGCTCCAGATACTTCCTGGTATCTTATTATCATGCAGACTCTGAATTTAGTTACCTCGGTTTCTTAAAAAACACTCCCAGAAGAACTAGGTAACTAACACAGGACTGCGAACAGAAACTTTCCTGGGTGTATATGGAGAACCTGGCTCTGCTATGAGTAAGGCCCCCGAAGCTGGTACCCAAGCCATGGCATCCTGTTCTTTTCTACTGACAGTTGCCTTGTCTAGGGATTATATTGCAAAATGGGAGACTCTTCTAGCCTCTGGCTCATTTCCATGACAGAGAACCTCCTAGAAACTTGAACCTATTTTGCCTTTTGTCTTCTCCATAATCTGCATACCTGTTCCTAATTTGACTATAATAAAATGAATGCCCACAGCGATGTTGAAAGAGAAATCCAGAAGGAAGAATTGTTTTGACTTGGAAAAATGAATGTGCACATATAATTCTGTGAACAAGTGAAAACACCCCCATTATTGCTCAGTATTGCTATGTGACCCCTAAATATACTAGATACAGAGGTAAGATAAATTTGAAAGACCCATTATTCGGAGGGACTGGTTCCAACAGCAGCTTGGCTGTGTCCTGTGCAGGCCTGGGAAAATGCTGACCTGCCAAACAAGGGAAGATCTTGTGTGAGGTTAGACTATTGTCTTACTGCTGGGACACATGTTCCTGGACTTTAAGAACTACACAAAGTTCTCAGGGAAGCTGAATTCCATCACAAATGTCTTCCCGTAAACTAAAAGCTTGCAAAGCCGTAATAGAAAAGAGACTGTCTAACTTTAGGAATGAATTTATTACTAAGTGAATTTTCACCAAAGGAATTTCCACTAATATTTAGGCTATTGTTGGTTTTGACTTGTTTGTTTTTAATTAGTCTTTTTAATTGGTCTGCTCAAATGCTGAATTTGAGTCCAAAGACACATTTCTCCTGAGGATGTGATCTAAAGGGGCTAAGTAAATAATGGGAATCAGAGATGCCAGCTTCACTGCAGAGCCTGCCAAGCTTCCCTGGCGGGCAGTGTGTGTGTGCATGTGTGTGTGTGTGTGTGTGCTTTTTGTTCTTGATACTTTCTATACAAGATTGAGTGATTCCCTGTCACCATTTGTATCTTTTTCTTTGCTTGGTTTCGTTCTTCCCTCTGTTTGTTGTTGTTCTTGTTGTTGCTTAATTTCCTTATTTCTTAATAAATCATCTGTGACTACCTTTTGTTTTGTTTTTAAATACATTTATTCCCATTTGGTCAGAGGAGACATGCATGCTCCTGTGCGTGCACACGTGTGCACACGCGTATGTGTGTGTGTGCATGTGTGTGTGTGTGTGTGTGTGCATGTATGTGTAGCTCAGAGGACAACCTGTGGGATCAAACTGAGGTGGTCAGGCTTAGTGACAAGCACCTTTGCCCACTGAATCATGTTGCCAGCCCTGCAGCTACCGTTTAGAAGAATGTGATACCCATAACAAGAAGCAAGCTCAGATTTACATCCTGCTGAATCAATCTGGAACTCCAGTCAATTCACGAATGGTGAGCCTGAGATCATCAAAGCTGTTGAGGGAGTTGGTGACTAAGTAGGTGACCTCAAGTCCTCAACAATGGAAATTCTACATGGTCCATCACTACTGCTTACCTTACAGCAGCTGGGATGATTGGCGAGGAGCTTTGTACAAGAGCAGGCAAGCATTGTTAGCCTTAGGTCACCTAGGAGTAACATGAGGGCCTGCTTGTTGGGGTTTCTGTCCTACCTGGTTCCTGCAGCCATTACGCCCCAAAGAAAATCACACAGAGGTCTCCATAAGTTATAATAAACTGATTGGCCCATTCAGGCTTCTTACTAACTCTGATAACTTATATTAGCCCATTATTCTAGTCTATGTTAGCCACATGGCTCGTTACCTTTTTCAGCGGGGTAGGTCACATCTTCCTTCTTCCGTGTCTGGACAGGACTGGGGATGAATGGGCTTCCTCCTTCCCATTCTTCTGTTCTCATTGACCCATCTCTACTTCCTTTCTGGTTGTCCCACCTATACTTCCTGCCTGGCTACTGGCCAATCAGCGTTTATTTAAAACATAATTGACAGAATACAGAATTGTCCCATACCACCTAAGGATCATGACTCCTTGACGTTTAAATTACATAATATCAGGTGAATTTATCCTTAGTTGTCCTGTTTGTAATACCTACAATGAAAGGTGGCTCTGGGGACCACAGATAATATACCTAATATGCCCCCCAAATTCTTACACAGAGAAGGTGTTTCATAGATGCTTGTTAGTTGAATTGGTCTAAAAGGCATTTTTCATATACACCCATAAATTTCTTTCTTAATCTCTTTGTTTTCTTATCTATCTCTGTCTCTCGAGCACAAGATGTTTACCATACTGACTCCTAAAATCACATTTCTCCTCTGCTATTTTGGGAGTGGTGTCTTTGTAGTCAGGGAAATGGCACTTGTTACCATGAAAGCAACAATCAGGAGACAGACAGCTCAGAAAGACAATGAGCAGAAATTATTATTTTCTTTGAGAATGACTCTTTCATAATTTTAACTCATTCTTGCTTAGTCTTGATGTCAACTTTGTGGAAGACAAAACCAAAGCCAGCGGGTCGAAGTCATTTCTTGCTGACTGAAGTCTAGCCAGGATGTGACCTGAGTCTGGGCTTGCTTGGTAGCAGTGGCTGCAGTAACTGTGGCACCAGTGTATAGAGCCATTCTGTAGGCTGAAGAGAAGAGGGTGGGGTCAGGGGCATGCTGACGGTAGCAGTGGCCCCTTTGGCTGTGACTCTGTCTTTGCTGAGATGTATGGTATTTATTGCACAAGAGTCTTCTTAGTCAGAAGACAATGACTCTCTTACTTGGTTAGGGTGGAGGTCTCTGTAAGCACCACGGCTGGCAGAGTATGATCCGTGTGAGGCAAGAAGGAAATCTGGTTCCGCATGACGCAATAGCCGGGAGTCTGACCTCAAGCAGTTTATTTTAGGCATGTTTAAACACAGTACAACTTTGGAAAACATTTTCTGGTGACATTGATTATAATAAAGCTTAAGGCTTCACTGTATAGAAGCACTTGTGCAAAATACATGTGACTTCTTCCATTAGAATGAGTTCTATAGCTTAAGGGCCTAGGGGAGGATCTGGTGTCGTAATGTCATCACAAAGTTTCCAAACTACAAAGTACACGTGACATCTTCCATAAGAATGGGTTCTATTGACTGAGAAACAATGCTCAAGCTAGAGGTCTAGAGAGGAGGAGTCTGGGATAAATATAATAAATGGTCTGGGGGATTGAGTGTGGGCCTACAGATAGCACAGCTTACCGGGCTATGAACTACATCCATTCCCAGTCTCTGGGTGAAAACAGGTAGATATCTCCTCTGTTGAGGACACAACCCTGCGTACTTTACGTTCCTGGATTTCCTAATACTTTTCTGTGAGCACAAGCACAGGTTAAGATTGTCGCTTCTGTCTCCAGCACACCCGTAAGAGGAGAAACAACTGACCTGGAGAGATCTTGGTTTTCAAGAATACTAAATATCCTACTTTGTCTTCTGTTGCTGTGGGAAAACCATGACCAAAAGCAACTTGGGGATGGAAGGTTTTCTTCAGTTTACAGCTTACAGTCCATCGTGGAGGGAGGTAGGAGCTTTCACTAAGGACTGAAGCAGACCCTATGGAGGAGCACAGCATACTGGCTCACCTCCCTGTGCCTAACTTAGCCTGTTTTTTTTATTGTTTGTTTTTAGTGTTTTTATTGAGCTATATATTTTTCTCTGCTCCTCTCCCTTCTACCCGCTCTCATGGCCCCCATGCTCCCAATTATTTACTCAGGAGATCTTGTCTTTTTCTACTTCCCAAGTAGATTAAATCCATGTATATCTCTCTTAGGGTCCTCTTTGTTGTCTAGTATTGTGAATTGTAGGCTAACGGGTTTTTCCTTGCTTTATGTCTAAAAACCACTTATGAATAAGTAATTGCATTTGTCTTTCTGGGTCTGGGTTACCTCACTTAATATGGTGTTTTCTACATCCAATCATTTGCCCACAAATTTCAAAATGTCATTATTTTTTTTTCTGCTGTGTAGTACTCCATGTGTAAATGTATCACATTTCTTTATCCATTCTTTCGTTGTTCCCAGGTTCTGGCTATGACAAACGATGCTGCTATGAACACAGTCGAGCACATGTTTTTATGGTACGATTGAGCATTCTTGGGTATTGCTGGGTCTTGAGAAAGGTTGTTTCCTAATTTTCTGAGAAATCTCCATACTGACATCCAAAGGGGATGTACCAGTTTGCACTTCCACCAGCAACGGAGGAGTGTTTCTTTTACTCCACATCCTCTCCAGCATAAGCTGTCGTCAGTGTTTTTGATCCTGGCCATTCTGACAGGTGTAAAATGGAATCTCAGATGTTTTGATCTGCATTTCTCTGATGACTAAGGATGATGAACATTTCCTTAAGTGTCTTTCAGCCATTTTAGATCCCTCTGTTGAGAGTTCTCTTTTAGGTCTGTACGCCATTTTTTATTGGATTATGTGCTCTTTTGATGACCAATTTGTTGAGTTCTTTGTATATTTTGGAGATCAGCCCTCTGCATCATGTGGGTTTGGTGAAGATCCTTTCCCATTCTGTAGGCTTTCGTTTTGTCTTGTTGACTGTGTTCTTTGCTTTATAGAAGCTTCTCAGATCCAGGAGGTCCCATTTATTAATTGTTTCTCCCAGTATCTGTGCTGCTGGGGTTATAGTTAGGAAGTGCTCTTCTGTGTCAATGTGTTCAAGTGTACTTCTCACTTTCTCTTCTATGAGGTTCAGTGTCGCTGGCTTTATGTTGAGGTCTTTGATCCTTTTGGACTTGAGTTTTGGGCATGGCAATAGATATGGATCTATTTTCATCCTTCTACATGTTGATATCCAGTTATACCAGCACCATTTGTTGAACATGCTTTCTTTTTCCATTTGATATTTTTTTGTTTCTTTGTCAAGAATCAGGTGTTCATAGGTGTGTGGATTAATATCCAGGTATAGATTCAGTTCCATTGGTTCTCCTGTTTGTTTTTATGCCAAACCAGGCTGTTTTCAGTACTGTAGCTCTCTAGTAGAGCTTGAAGTCAGGGATTGTGATGCCTCTGGGAGTTCCTTTATTGTACAGGATTGTTTTGGCTATCCTGGGTTTTTTGCTTTTCCATATGAAGTTGAGCATTATTCTTTCAAGGTCTGTGAAGAATTTTTCTGGGATTTTAATGGACATTGCATTGAATCTGTAGATTGCTTTTGGATAAGATTGCCATAGTAAAACTATGCTAATTCTATCTACCCAAGAGCATGGGAAATCTTTCAATTTTCTGGTGTTATCTTCAATTTCTTTCTTCAAAGATTTAAAGTTCTTGTCATATAGGTCTTCCACTTGTTTGGTTAGAATTACTCTGAGATATTTTATGCTATTTGTGGCTATTGTGAAGGGTGATGTTTCTCTGATTTCTTTCTCAGCCCATTTATCATCTGTGTAAAGGAGGGCTACTAATTTTTTGAGTTAATCTTGTGTCCTGCTACATTACTGAAAGTGTTTATGAGTTGTAGAAGTTCCTTCGTAGAATTTTTGGAATCCCTTATGTAAACTACCGTATCATCAGCAAATAGTGAGAATTTGACTTCTCTGATTTGTATCTCCTTGATCTCCTTCTGTTGTCTTGTTACTCTAACTAGAACCTTAAGAACTATATTGAATATGAAAAGAGTGGCCAACCTTGTCTTGTTCCTGATTTCCATGGGATTGCTTTGAGTTTCTCTCCATTTAGTTTGATGTTGGTTGTTGGCTTTGTGTATATTGCCTTTATTATGTGTAAATATGTTCCTTGTATCCCTGTTCTCTTGAAGACTTTTATCATGAAGGGATGTTGCATTTTGTCGAAGGCTTTTTCAGCATTTAATGAGATGATCACGTGGGTTTTTTTTTCAGTTTGTTTATATGGTGGATTACATTGACAGATTTTTGTATGTTGAACCATCCCTGCATTTCTGGGATTGATCATGGTGGATGATTTTTCTTATGTGCTCTTGGATTCAGTTTGCCAGTATTTTATTGAATATTTGTGCATTAATGTTCATGAGTGATATTGGTCTGTAATTCTCTTTCTCAGCAATATCTTTCTGTGGTTTGGGTATCAGGGTAATTGTAGCCTCATAAAAAGAATTTGGCAGGGGCTGGAGAGATGGCTCAGTGGTTAAGAGCATTGCCTGCTCTTTCAAAGGTCCTGAGTTCAATTCCTGGCAACCACATGGTAGCTCACAACCATCTGTAATGAGGTCTGGTGCCCTCTTCTGGCCTGTAGACATACACACAGACAGAATATTGTATGCATAATAAATAAATATTTAAAAAAAGAGTTTGGCAATATTCCTTCTGTTTCTATTGTGTGGAAAAAATTGAGGAGTATTGGTATTAGTTCTTCTTTGAAAATCTTGTAGAATTCTGAGCTGAAACCATCTAGTCCTGGACTTTTTTTGGTTGGGAGACTTTTGATGACTGTTTCTATTTCTTTTGCAGTTGTAGGTCTATTTAATTTGTTTATTTGGTCTTGATTTAATTTTGGTAAGCTATATTTATCCAGAAACTTGTCCATTTCCTTTAAGTTTTCTAGTTTTGTGGAGTATAGGTTTTTGAAATATGACCTAATGATTCTCTGGATTTTCTCCATGTCTGTTGTTATGTCCCCCTTTTCATTTCTGAGTTTGTTAGTTTGGATATACTCTCTCTGACTCTGGTTAGTTTGGATAAAAGTTTGTCTGTTTTGTTGATTTTCTTGAAGAACCAACTCTTTGACTCACTGATTTTTTGGATTGTTTTCTTTGTTTCTATTCTGTTGGTTTCAGCTCTCGATTTAATTATTTCCTGCCATCTAGTCCTCCTGGGTGAGTTTGTTTCTTTTTGTTCTAGAGTTTTCAAATGTTCTGTTAACTCACTAGTGTGGGATTTTTTTTTCCAGCTTCTTTATGTAGACATTTGGTGCTATGAACTTTTCTCTTAACACTGCTTTCATTGTGTCCCATAAATTTGGGTATGTCATGCGGTCATTTTTATTGAATTTTAGCAAGTTTTTAATTTCTTCCTTTATTTTTTCCTAGACCCATTGATGATTCGGGTGAGCATTGCTTAATTTCCATGTGTTTGTGGGCTTTCTGGAATTAGTGTTTTAGTGGAATTCTAATTTTAAGACATGGTGATCTGATAAGATACATGACTTATTCCAATTTTTTTGCATATGTTGAGGTTGGCTTTGTTACCTAGTATGTGGTCAGTTTTTGAGAAGGTTCCATGAGGTGCTGAGAAGAAGGTATATTCTTTTATGTTTGGATGGAATGTTTTATAGATGTCTGTTAAGTCCATTTCAGACATAAAATCTGTTAGTTCCCTTATTTCTTTGTTAATTTTCTGTCTAACTGACCTGTCCAGTGATGAGAGTAGGGTGTTGAAATCTCCCACTATTACTATGTGGGGTTTAATGTGTGATTTATGCTTGAGAATGGTTTCTTTTACATAATGAGATTGCCCTTGTATTTTGAGCATAGATGTTTAGTATTGAGATTTCCTCTTGATGGATTTTTTCCTATGACTAATATGAAATGTCCTTCTTTGTCTCTTTTGATTAATTTTAATTTGAAGCCTATTTTGTTAGATATTAGGATAGCTGCACCCACTTGTTTAAGTCCATTTGATTGGAAAATTTTTTTCCCAACCCTTTACTCTGAGGCAATGTCTGTCTTTGAGGTTTAGGTGTGTTTCTAAGGATGCAGCAGAAGGATGGATTCACTTTCATATCCAATCTGTTAGCCTATTTCTTTTTATAGGTGAGTTGAGTCCATTTATATTAAGGGATATTAATGACCTGTGATTGGTATCTCCTGTTATTTTAGTTTTTGTTGTTGGTGATGTTATTGTGTATGTTTTCCCCTTCTTTGGGATTTGCTGCTATGAGATCATCTATTGTCTGTGTTTTTGTGGGTGTAACTAACTTCCTTGGGTTAGAGTTTCCCTTCTAGTACTCTCCTGTGTGTTTGTCGTATGTTTATTTGGCTGTAAAGTTGGTAGCCTGGATTCTGGAAATGCTCAATGAGTGGAAGCCACTTGTCACAGTTAATGTTCCTATTGCTGTGCTGAAACACCATGACCAAAGTAAGTTGGGAAGGAAAGGGTTTATTCAGCTTATGCTTCCACATCACAGTTCATCACCATGACTCGACGGTTAAGGGCACCTGCTGTTCTGGCATAGGACCCCGTTTGGTTCTCAGCACCACATGATGGCTCACGAGCATCTGTAACCCCAATTCCAGGGACCCCATGCTTCTTCTGTCCTCTGAGGGCACCGGGCATGCACACGGTGCACATACATACATTCAAACACTCAGATACATAAAATAAAAATAAGCAAATCTTTATAACAAACAAACTTTTGTTTTCCTGGACTCTGCCTCATTTCCTGGCACTGTTTGCCATGATGACTCCGGTGTTTTTTTTTTTTTTTTTTTTTTTTTTTTGGTTCCTGTCCTGGAACTAGCTCTTGTAGACCAGGCTGGTTTCGAACTCACAGAGATCTGCCTGCCTCTGCCTCCCGAGTGCTGGGATTAAAGGCCTGCGCCACCACCGCCCGGCTGACTCCGGTGTTGATAAAACGTCGTTGCTTGCTCTCTAAGACTCTGGTGTTCTGAGGCTTGGGCGAAGCTTACAGCAATAGAGACAATGACTGCTTTTCCTTCTTTGGCCTTTTCATGTCCCCCTTTCCCTTTTGTTCATTCTCGTTTTAATGTCTGCAGAGAGTCCATCCCTCTGCCTTTTCCCTCCTTCTATCCCTGACCTTATTTAAACTTTGCTTCCCACACGGGACCGGCATGACCAGCCACCCTGCCTCCCTCTTCGTCGGTTCCTCTCACCCTTCAGGCCCCAGTGCAGCAGTCAGCAGGAGTGAACATTTCCTGATCCTCGCAGACTCTTAGACTCTTTCCTCGGATCGGATCTGCTGTGCTCGCATCACCTCTGAACCCTCCCCTCTCTATGCTCTTCCCGTTAGCATTGCACACCTAGGCGCTACTTTCCCCAAACCTTAGACTTCTTCCTCTCCGTGTTCACTGGAATATATGAAAGGGTTTCTGTCGCGTTTGAAAAATGAGTAAATAAGAACCCAGCAGCTGTCAGAATCCCCCAGAACTGCTATTGACAGGCACAGTTTGAGCCCCTGGCAAGCCCCTAGGCTATCTGCCCTTAATACATAAACACAGCAGTTTCTCAAAAAAAAGAAAAAGAAAAAAAAAAGGCTTTCTAAAGGCTCGGGTGCAAAGTTGGCAGAGGGACTCTGACTACTACAACCCAAATGGAGGGGGTAAATGCACATGACAAGAAAGGGTTGGGGTGTGAGGATCAGGGTCTTGGAAATGCCGGAATGGACTAGAGGCCACCCCCGAGATGTGTGTTCTCTACAGGAGAATAAGCAACCCTGCGTGTTCATAGAGTAAAATAGACCTGCCACAGAGACATGGCCTGCGAGACTGCAGGAAGAGAAGAGCTGTTGGGGTTGCTCTTTAAGCTTGCTGGCAGTCAGTTGTGCAGGGGTTCAGAGGGAGGAGGAGGAGGAGATGGGGAGGCTAAGGGTGAGATGAAGAAAGAAAACCATCCGTAGAGCAGCCTGGGAAAGGGCTACCCAGGGAGCAAAGTGAACGCAGACGGACTGAATGATGAGGTTCCTGCCGGGTCCAGAGAGCAGCCTAGCAGGGAAAGGTGAGGGGCTGACCTAGACCGCCGCGTGGGAGGAAGGGGAGCTGCTGTAGAGCTGACAGCCTGTCCTTAGAACCAAACACCGCGAGAGGTCAAGATGCGGTGCTGGGGAAACCGCGGTTCCCTGTAATGTGATTTGTTCTTGTGCCATATGTCCTGGTGGCTGAGAGTGATTTATGACCGAATGTGGCATTAGGATTTTCAAAGCTGAGCTCCTGTTTATGACTTGAGCTTGCCCAGTAGTCATGAGCGTTAAATGTGCTTAAGGAAACAAGCATGGGTTTCTGTTACTCTCGTTAGAAAAATGGAGAAGACCTCTGGATGTTTCTTTACAGGAAATGGTTGACGGGTTGCCCACAAAGCTGAGCAGCCTGGGAAACCATCATCTTGGTCTCTTCCCCTCTCCTCTTCTCCACCCCTCCTAGCATGACTTGTTCTCTTGCCTCGTCAACCCCCCCATCCTTCATGAACCAGCTCAGCGACCAAAACATGGGGAAACCTTCTTCGGCTCACACACGTTTCTAAAGGCTGCGTGTATCTATCTACCCATGTGGCACACTTTCAGGACAGTGGACTAGGACATCTGTGCCCTGTGCATATACTGTGTCTGGTGATCCAAACAGGCCCCCGTCCCTGAGTCCATATCCAGTTTTGTTGCTCCAGGAGGTAACCTCTGCGCGTTCTGCCCCACTTTCATCAGAAGACGAACCGGGCCACCTTCATTTCCACTTGGACAGCATTTGATGACGCCAGTCAGCACTGACAGGCGGTCCTCTCCCCTACCGAGCCAATTCCACCCGCGAGATTGCACTTGCCCACCTTGATGAGTGGCAGGACAATTACCCATGGCCTTCTAGCCCCGCGTCAAAGCTTCCGTAACCTGGCGATGAATGAAACGCACAACCTTCTGGCTCAATGACATTTAAGGCAACCGCTCATCGGTTCAGGCAGCGAAAGAAATTGGAACTCAGCTGCTCCCAGTCCATTTTTCTGGTTAGAGCTATAAATAAAGGAAATGATTGTGCCGCTGCCTATGTGACACTAACCCGCCCCACCCCCAACCAATCAAGTCCCCCCCCCCCCGCCCCACTTTGTTCTGGCTCCCCAAGGAGCAATGTTAATGCTTATAACTGGAGGCTGCCAAGCACTGCGTGTCTACACTGGAACCTACATATGGGTAAGTATAGCAAATGAATGGGGGTGTATTTAAGTTATATAGCCGCCTCTACCAATTTTGTAATTCATCCACTTGAAAATATTTCCTAAGAAACACAATATCCCTCCCCACCCCTTTCAAATATTTTTATGTAGTCCTTTATACACCAGGCTGAGTCGCACCACTCAGCGGCGACATTTAAATGACAATTATGGCAGTAGCACAGAGTAACGACCTTGTGGTGTACTGGTGTGCTTAACCAATAATTTATAGATCCCATAAATATGGGGCTCAAAAAGCAAGAAATATTTTTTCTCACATAAAATTGCGGAACAAAACACGTTTAACTTGTTCCCTGGTTCTTTTCTAAGTTGGGTGTTGGGTTTCCCACCCAGATACAAACATTACAAAAATAAAAAATGAATTAAAATAAGAAAGAAAACCATCCTCCTTCCTCTCTGGCAAGCACCGATGTCTTTGGTCTGTGTAAATACGAAGTGGGACTCAGTCCCAGCAAAGGCCTCCAGCTTCATCCTCTTTCTCAGGCTCAGTCTGATTCAGTCAGCACGTTAGTGCATTCCGTCTGACTCCCAGGCCTGTTCCAGCAATCCATTATTTCTTCCATTTCACAAAAGCTAGACCCCCCCCCCACACACACACACCCGCGAATCCCAGAGGACTCGCCGTTGACGCTGTTACAAAGTTGATTTCCTTGACTCTGCCAAGAAGCTGCTTCCTGGATGAATCCTAAATTAATAAGGCCAATCAGAAATGCGCAATGCCTGGATGGCCAATCAGTCTTCTCGGGGTTTTTGCCATCTTCTCTGCCATCAGATAAATCACGTTAAAGCTATGATACCAACGGCCATAAATTAGGGAGGCCTGGAGGATGCATTCTTCCCGAGGACTTGCACACCAGGGTGAATCCTGCAACTGCTCTGGGGTGGGGGTGGGGGGGAGTCACAGAGGGTGGGGGAGGAGGGTCCCTTAGCATTTGCTCTTACAGAACGTTGGACTGGACTCGTGCAGTGTCCCCGGGCTCAGAGCTTTAATCTTCGCTGCCCCCAGCTGTTGCCCCCAGCCGTGCTGCTCAGAGATGCCCAGATCCCTCAAGAGCGGAGACTCCATCTGCGCTTCTTCGCCAGACTATTTACAGCCGAGGTTAGGCCGGTGATTGCTGAGATGGAAAACTCATTTTTCAGCCTGGCTTTTATTTACACTCTTATTAAGGAACCTTCCGCTCATGGTGGAATGGCAGCGAGGGGCATCGGTCGGTGGGAGAACTCAGGTGACAGGGCAGGATGAGCCCTGGACAAAGGCGAGGGAAGCCTGGACACCGGCTCTGCAGTGGGAAGGGCCCGGTTGCTACCTCTTTGGGAAAAGTCGGTGGCTGAGTTCTGCAGCGGTAGCTGGTGGTTTGTTTCCACCATTCCCCCGCCCCCTTGCCTGCCAGACTCTTTGTAAATGTTCAGAAGAACGATGCGGGCAGAGTGTTGTATTCTGGACAGTCTAAACCCAGAGAGGCCCTCCTCACCAGCCTTCACCTGAGGGTTAGGTACCCCGAAAGCAGTGGGCACGCACCATCATTGGATGGAGAGTTCGGAGCCAGGAGCCAGCTTCCCTTTCCCCGCATGGGCCTGTAGGTTCCTGCAGCCCAGGGTATCTGGGCCTCTTGCTGTGCACATCCACGCCTGCCAGCCCCCCAGCCCCATCCCGCCTCGATAAAATGAAGATGGAGCAGTTCTCACTGGTGCTTCAATCTCATCACACTTGGGTTAAGCTGTGCTTGTTTTTCCTAAAAGGGACAAAGGAAACCAGAAATCTTGCCGCGGTAGAAGCATGGAAGGATTCCCTTGTTCCCTCTGCTAGTTACCATCTCTTGTCTTCCCTATTCTGCTTTTCCGTCACACCAATCTCTTGAAAGAGCGGCTGCTACTTTCTGTTACTTTCTCTTAAAGTATTCCTCTTGTTGTTCCTCTTGGCTTAATGTATTTTACAGCTCTATGTCCTCCACTATTTCCCACTGAGCCATGAGACACTTCTCTTTCTTCAGAAAAGTGAACCACCTTTTTTACCCGTCTAACTCCAGTTCAGAGGGGCACGGTTAAAGGCCGATTTGCACCCACCAAAATTGCTCTGACTGCCGGCATCTGAGAATATAAGTGTGTTTGGAGACAAGGTCAATAAAAGAATGGTTACCAGTCAGGCACATAAAGGAATTCTGTATAAAGCAAAAACAATAATAAAAAAACAAACAAAAAACCCCAAAGAGCAACAACAGAACAAGTAAAAATAAGCAAACAAATAAGTGATTAAATGATACCACAGGGCTGGACCCTAAGCTGACTGATGCCCTTATATGAAAAGTAAACAAAGACATTAAAGAGAAAAGTACTTGCCTTCCAAGTGTGCGGACCTGAGTTCAATATCAGAATCCACATTAAAAACAAGAAGATGATGGAGGAAGAAAGAATGAAAGAAAGAGGGAAGGAAGGAAAGAAAGAAAGAAAGAAAGAAAGAAAGAAAGAAAGAAAGAAAGAAAGAAGCTGGCACAGTGCATACATATTGTAATTCCAGCTCTGGGAAGCTGCAGGCATCTTTGCCTACTCTGCAAGTTCCAGGCCAGTGAGAGACCCTGTCTCAACAGCAAAGAGAATGGTCTGCAGAACATCACACCAAGATTGTTGTCTGTACATACATGTGAACACACACACGCAGGAGAGAGAGAGAGAGAGAGAGAGAGAGAGAGAGAGAGAGAGAGAGAGAGAAGCCTAGTAGAGGCCAGAGCCAAACTCGCTGTTGACCTTGGCTCTTCTTAGAAGTGTGGAGAGTTAAGAGTTAACTTCTGCTGTTGGGGATGTCAGAATGTGGTACCTCTGGTGGCCCTGGAGAGCTAACATAAGCCTCTGAGCACTGTGTTGCTCTCCTTCCTCTTCCACAGTTAAGATGGCACCCTTGAGTGGCACCGACTTGATGCAGGGTCTCTTTTTATTTTGTTCTAGATGGTCTTGCTTTGGGAGACAAAAACTCGCCACACAGAGACATCTGTCAAGAGAACTCGATTTCATCTTCAGTTTTGCCCTTTGATGTTTCCAAATAAAATACATGAACCCTTCACACTTCAGTTTTAGATAGATTCTTAGTACAGGTTTATCCCAAAAGTATGTACCAAAAAAATTATCTGTCATTCAAATTCAACAGGAATCCATTCCCTTTTATTTTGTCTGATAGATAAATTTGGAGTCTTGTCCTTCCTGTCTTTACCCAGTGTGCCTTATGTTACAGAGGCGGGAGAACAATCCCAACGTAGTGGTAGGTGGGCCCTTCCATACTATGACCCAGCCAAAGGACCTGTTTGCTTATTTACTTGTTCGTTCATGTGTTTGTTCTTTTTCTTTCTTTTTTTTTTTTTTTTTTTTAAAAAAAAACACCCTCATGTAGTCAAGGGTGGCCTCACACTGTATTGTACCTAGAGCGATCTTGAGTTGTTGATCCTCTTGACTCAGAGATCTGGGATTACAGGCAGGCACCACGGCACCTGTAGCATCTGTGCCACTACAGGACAGTCCATGAGCCGGGAACTAGGCTGGAAACTTATAAAGACATGCACACAGACAGACAGAGACAAGGGGACACTGGTCACCCTTGATACAAGCATGCCAACTTTATTGTGCCCCAGGGAAGCTTATATAGGGATCCTTAACTGATAGCCACGCCCCAGCTCTTGAGATCTTTCAGCTGCATCACGAGATGCTATCAGGGTCTCATGCTCAGAGCAGCTGCAGGCACAGGTGTTTTGCTCAGTTCACTCCAGCAGGCAAAGGGTCTGAGGCAGGCAAAGAAAGTCAAGGGGCCAGGGGTCTGCAGCTCCCAACAACACCCAGTTTAGGAAGTGCTGGGAACTGAACCTACACTTTGCGCATGCTTGGCACACTCTACTAACTGAACTACAGCCCCAACCTCAACATGATCTTTTTAAAAAGCTCACAGGTGATTTTACTGCACAGCCGGGGGCTAGGACCAACCACCGTATGGAGGGATGGGGATTAACTGTTAATAACTGAATGCTGGATATCAGGTCATTGGATTGGGGTTCCTGTAAGTTGAAGCACTTGTAAGTTTTGTTCTGCTCTGAGAAGTATCAACTTATCTCTCTTCTGAGCCCAGAGGCCAGAGGTCAAGTAGATCATCAAGATAGCTGCTAGTGTGTGAAATGGTCATCTTGTTCAGGTCAACTGAGCCCATAAAGCTGTGATATTGATACCATTGAGCCAGCTGACCCTCCGCTCTGACACTTCAGGTTGGGTGCTAACGAGTGTGGCTGGGCATCCCGGGGAAAGACTTACCTGCTACAATTTCTTCTCTTACAGTCCAGTGCTCAAGATGGTGGGGGTTGTTTTAAGCACACTTCAACTTCAAGAGGAGTTAAACATAACTTTATTCAGTCTTTTCGACTTCGAAGATTTGCCCCTTTTAGCCGTTGATCAGCTAAACCTTAACTGTTCCTCAGTTTCTGCTGAAGTATTCATAGACGGTAAAGGCACTGTAGGTAATACCTCTGGGGTTTACACACATTCGTTCTGCTCAGGCCAAAGCCTCATAGCTGAACCTGGCACTCATCTGTCTGGCATGTGGGACAGAGCTGCTGGCATAGGGGTCTGACCCATTCCCAAGAGTCTTCTATAGGGAAACCCAGTACACTGTGCAGGTCATGCCTGTACTTCCCACTACTTGTGAGGTAGGGGAATCATTTGAGGTCAGGAGTTTGAGACCAGCCTGAACAATTCATTATGAATATATATATATATATATATATATATATATATTCATATATATATATATATATCAGCCTCCCCCAGAAAGAGAAGGAAATTTATTTCCAATAATAGAAACATCAACGGGGAACCAGCTTCCGAATAATATGAGCCTATGGGGACCACTCTTATTCAAGCCCCCACTTTCCACTCCCTGAATTCCACAGGCTTGCAGCTGAATCAAAATGCTTTCAGTCAAACTTCAAAAGTCTCTGGAGTCTTCCAGGGTCTCAATCAACCGTTTAAAGGTTCAAAGTCTCATCTGAGACTCAGGCAATCACGGAAACATAACTTCCTATAAATTCAAAAAGCAAAGTACATCCTTCTAACATACAGTAGCACACAGAATATTCATTGCCATTCCAGAATGGAGGGATGAGGGCAAAGTGAGGAAAAACTGAACCAAAGCCACACAGAAACCCAGCAGGGCAAACTCTAGATCCCGTAGCATCATGCCCAACATCCTAGGGCTTAGACAGCTTGAGTTTCTGGCTTTTCTGCCCTCAGCATACTTCTCTTTAAGGCTGGCTCCACTCTCTGTGGGCAGCTCCTCTCGGCAGATATTCCATGACTTGGCGCCTCTAACATCTTGGGGTCATGGCCTTTATACCCCCAGCCTCAGTGGCTCTCAAAGCCAGAGAGGAAGAGTCCACAACCCATTTACTCCTGTATCCTGTATGACTCTAAACTTTAAAGTCTAAACTTCAGAGTGCTTTAGGCGAATGCCAGTGCCATGTGGACTGCACTGCCAAGCTGGGCTACCAGCTGGGGTGAACCCTGGCACCCTTGTATCACGTTGGTAGCATCTTTGATTTGCTGTTGCTTTTGAGAAGCACAAGTTGTGAACTTATTCTAGAGAGGACCAGCCCTCTACCTAATCAATCGCCTGTCTCTTTCATCACAAGCCTAGGCTCCAACACTGAACTCCCTGGTGCTCTTTCCCCTTCAAACAATACACACATTTCTTCCTCCCCCGTGTGCTCTTATCTCATTGCAGACCTACATTATCTGTGGCTGACTACTAACAGTCACAAGACAGACATTATTAGGCTGTCTTGAGACCTCCTCTGCCAAAGAAATGAGTCCATTGACTTTTTAAGTTTAGCCTCAGGCAAATTCACAGGACAAGGGCAGAAAGCAGCCACACTCTGCCAAATGATCACAAGAATGGCCTCTTGGCCGAGTTGCTAATAACCTTTGGAGCTGAGCCTCCATAGTCAGCAACCCCTATTCTCAGCTCTACTGCCTTCCAGGCTCCTGCTAGGATGGCCCATTATTTTTGGCTGCTTTCCTAGTGCAACCCTGTCCATGTGGTTCTGGGGATTTAACCCAGGGCCTCATGTCCATTAGGCAAATGCACTACCAACTAAGGTATTCTGGCAGGTTCTTTCGGTTTTCTCACTTGGAGTGGTGCTTGCAGAATGGTAGCACAGACCTCTGAAATTCATTCTTTCACTCAAACAAAGAGAATAGTGGCCAAAGTAGGCAAAGACCAACTTCTTCAGCATCTGGAAATAAAATCAAAGACTTGCAGCCATGCTGGGGATGTGTGTCTAGGAAGAATAACTGAATCTCAGCAGGAACGGAGGTCTTGATGGCATTTTGACCTTGACAGCTTCTTTACTTTCTTCTCCAAACTGGTGCCAGCCTCAAACACCAGCAGTTTCATAGCCATGGTTGCTCTGAAGAGCAGCAGACGACTAAGCCACCAGAGAGGCAGAATAGCTCGGGAGCGCTCCACAAAGTTCTATGCGCAGAGAAGCCAAACCAATTGGACTGTCTGGCAGACTCTGGGACAGTCCTGTTTCTTGGGCTTTGTGTTTTACTTGATCTTTGTGCACACAGCTCTGATAGTAGGGCATTACTCAAAAATAACCAGCAAAGGCTGCTTAACATCATAGCTATCAGAGAAAGTCAGAGCTGAGAATAAAAAGAGTCTGATAAAAATAAAACAAAAACCCTGAGAAAGAAAGAATCTGTAAGCAAGTCCGGTTTTATCCCAGGCTCTTTCAGACCCAGGCCAGCTGGCCTTGGTGAGTTCCCGATAGAACATCCCCATTGTCTCAGTGTGTGGGTGAACCCCTCGCGGTCCTGAGTTCCTTGCTCGTGCTCTCTCTCCTTCTGCTTCTGATTTGGACCTTGAGATTTCTGTCCGGTGCTCCAATGTGGGTCTCTGTCTCTGTCTCCTTTCATCGCCTGATGAAGGTTAATGTTCAGGAGGATGCCTATATGTTTTTCTTTGGGTTCTCCTTCTTATTTAGCTTCTCTAAAATCACTAATTATAGGCTCAATGTCCTTTATTTATGGCTAGAAACCAAATATGAGTGAGTACATCCCATGTTCCTTTTTTTGGGTCTGGCTTACCTCACTCAGGATAGTGTTTTCTATTTCTATCCATTTGCATGCTAAATTCAAGAAGTCCTTGTTTTTTACTGCTGAACATAGCGGACAATGAGGACTACTGAGAACTCAAGTACAATGGCAATGGGTTTTTGATCCTACTGCACGTACTGGCTTTGTGGGAGCCTAGGCAGTTTGGATGCTCACCTTACTAGACCTGGATGGAGGTGGGTGGTCCTTGGACTTCCCATAGGGCAGAGAACCCTGATTGCTCTTTGGGCTGACTAGGGAGGGTGACTTGATTGGGAGAGGGGAGGGAAATGGGAGGCGGTGGTGGGGAAGAGACAGAAATCTTTAATAAATAAATAAATAAATAAATTTTTAAAAAAAGAATCTGTACATGACATATTTATCCAGGGCTTTGAAAAAGCATCAACATGTTACTGGAGGTTTAAATGCTCTCAAGAATGTACCAGGCAATGTGTGCTCCCAGCTAAGACCTGAGAAGGCTCAACAGTACTGCATCTCTGGCTGCTCTCCAGGATCCACGTGACCATGGAAAGACGGCTAAGCTCCAACCGTATGCTGCTCACCACAGCATTGAATGTGTGTCCCAAATGTGATGGAAAACTTCACACATCCAAGAAATTCAGTGAATTCTATGCAGGGTACATGAGAGGGACCCATACCTTCTCAAGGTCATCAAAGTCCCTAGAGAAGAGTGACTTACCACACAGAAGACACTCTCAGTAAGGCTAACAGCAAACATTAGCCATCATGGAGACAAAGTAAAGAGATGACATTAAAAACGCTGAAAGGGAAAAAGGTCTGTTCACCAGTAATTGTACATCTAGCAAAACGCTTTCAAAAATGAAAGAGAAGCTGGGCATGAAAGAGGCTGAAGTAGGGAGATCACAAGTTCAAGACAAACCTGGATTACCCTCAAGGAAGAAAAATTAAGACATTCTCAAGTAACTGATGCATTCTTTTCTTGTAAGATTAGTTTTATAAGAATCACTAAAGGATTCAGGCTGAAAGAATACTTGATATCAACCCAAAGCACCATGAAGAAATAAATACCAGTGAAGAAAATAGTAAGGATTCTTCCATATAATTTGAGTAGTAACTGCATAAATATTAGACTGTTGATATAATTATAGAGATATACAGTTTGTATGACAATAATACAAGGAGGGAGGAGAATGGGAGTACATGTTGAAGCAAAAATTTTCACACTATTGAAATGAAGTTTCTAGTAATTAAAATTATAGTGCTTAAGTTAAGATGTTAATGGTACCCACTCCAGGCAACAACTGTGAGGATAGTTCAAGCTAGAAAAAAATACAAGGAATTTAAACGAGTATTAAAATTTATTTTAGGGGGCTGGAGAGATGGCTCAGTGGTTAAGAGCACTAGCTGCTCTTTCAGAGGTCCTGAGTTCGAGTCCCGGCAACCACATGGTGTCTCACAACCATCTGTCATGAGGTCTGGCGCCCTCCTCTGGCGTGTGGGCATACATGGAGGCAGAATGTTGTATACATAATAAATAAATAAATCTTTAAAAAAATAAAATTTATTTTATAAACAAGAAGGCAGTAATAGGAAATAAAGGAGCAAGAAAGACCTAGAAAACAAATATTGAAATGGAGTCCACTTATATGAGAGGTGACTCCAGGATCCGCACACTAAGTAGACACTCTAGAACAAACTCACATCCAAAGCTTCCAGGAAATCCTATCTCACCAGTAATTACATTAAACTTACTTGGGCTAAATTTTCCAACCAAATGTCAGAGACTAGGATGGAGATCTGGTTCAGTAGTCAAGCACACTTGTTGCTCTTTGGCTCCCACCACCCATGTGGAAGCTCACACTCATCTATAACTTCAGTTCCAGGGCATGTGATGCCCTTCTCTGACCTTGTCGGGAAAGACAAGGTAAATAGAAAATTTATCCAGTCATGGATAAAACAAACAGGTAGAAGGTTCACAAAGACACAGAAAACTTGACCAATATGCTGAGCCAAGGCTAACAAATTTCTAGAAGACTTTACACAACAATAGGAGAATACGTATCCGTCCCGTAATACACAGGGAGCCTCCTTCAGGACAGACCACACAGCAGGCCATTAATCGCCCCCAATTAGAGGGTTGAAATCATGTGCAACATGTCCTTTGGCTACAAGAGAACATAGTTATTATTCGTTTGTAGAAAGCAGGAACTTTTACCTAAGAGGAAAAGTTTTAAAAATCCACAAGTCAAGCTTATGGCACAGGACAAAATGAATTGTAAGGACGTACAGGCTTCTTTTTGCTTTATAGCTGAACTGTGGCAAACCAAGAGTTACCTCATTTGCTCCAAGTTGGAAACATTTTTTTAGAAGTGGTGGGTAGAGTACATGACTGAGGTTGTGTTCATGTTGAAGAAATATTGTAAAATTATAACTCTGGAACAATCTTAGGAATGCAAACCAGCACATTTATAAGTTACCCTCTTTATAACTCAATAAAACAAGATAAATGATTATGAATATACCTGGCTTTTCCTTAGCATTAGGCCATGAATGTCCTTTAGTGAATTTCTTCATTTACTTCACAGATGAGATTCACAAATCAATTCTTTCTGTCCAAGTCCGAGGCTTGCCTTTATAACCCATCCCCCAACACATCCTGGTTCAGACCTTCATGACAGCCTCTGAGTAAGGACAGCTGACCTGAGTATTTGTGACAGAGTCCAAATGGCCTCCCCAAATCCTAAAATATTAATAGGCCAATTACAGAAGAAGTTTGCTAGCCCGTAGCCTAATAACTAAATAACCCTTGGGTGGGCCTGGCAGATGGTATTCCAGAGAAGACGTGAAAAACATGCGGTCAGCATTTCCTTTCCGTCTGCGTAACTTTCTTCAGCACGGCCAGTCTCGCTTTACCTATAAACCCATCCACCTCTCAGAGGCCCCAGAGTAGTTCCCAGAGAAACCGCGGAATTGCTCCTTCCATAAATATTTAAGTCTATCTATGTTGTATTTTAATACGCAATACCAATGAAAATACTTATTTCTTTTGTGAGTATAGAACCAACTATACTGTTAACTTTGTTTGTTTGTTTTGTTTTTCAAGACAGGGTTTCTCTATGTAGCCCTGGCTATCCTGGAACTCATTCTGTAGGCCAGAGAAACTCAAACTGATCCACCTGCGTCTGCTTCCTGAGTGCTGTGGTTAAAGGTGTGCGCCGCCACCACCCAGAAATTTTCCTTTATTGTATGCTTGGGAGGTTGTTCAAATGTTCTCTGGCTTCTTTATAAGGTTTATAAGAACCGGAAGCTTGTTTTTTTTTTTCCAATCAGGAATATGAGTGGAGATTTCACAATTCTCCCAAAATTTCTTCCACTTTTTCTTTTTTTCTTGCTGGCCGAACACTGGGAAGTAATGAGTGATAGGAAATTGCTAAGATCATTAATGCAGCTTCTTCTGTTCTGTGCTTTAAACCAGAGATTCCTGGTCACTAAGCACACTGCTCTCCTGGGTGTGCAAAGGGCACGTGGTGACTTGGTTTGGGATGTTTCACGACTGTGGCTTTTTCTCCCACACTCGGGCCAATGGCTCTCCCAACCCAACCCTGCTCAACACCACCTTCCAGAGGGATCTATCCTCTTTTACTACATAGTGACTAGATTTGCCAGCAGGAAATTTGAATGAAGATCAAAGCAAAGGTTTGTTTTCATGCCATTTTCAGGGAAGTGTTGTTGTCCGGGTCTGCCCTCAACCTCCCACAACCTTGTCTCTGGACTCCTCGGTCCAGGCCCAGTCCATGGAAGACAGTCAAGGACACCCTTATTTTGCTCAGTGACACTCTGCATCTCTTGTGGGCAGTGTGATTGGAATCAATAAAGCAAAGGAGGTCAACCTGCTGGGAAATCCTGTGAGAAGCAAAGACAAGACACTGAAAATGCTCGGAGACTGAAAAAGCAGCTGTCTTGTCAAGACTAACAACAGAAGAAAAAAAAAAAACAACCAAAACGCCAAACTAGCGCCTTGGATCTGTAGCTCACTCTGCTTGTCATTTAATTGGAGGAACATGACAATACATTTCAAGTATTCTGTAGATTTTTAAACAATGAGAATTTTGAATAACGATTATCTTTTAAAATTACATGAAGTAGGCAGTGTGGCGCACGCCTTTAATGCCAGTACTCAGGAGGCAGAGGCTGAGGGATCTCTGTGAGTGTGAATATCACAAATCAGGCACCCAGGGAACCAGGGAGTCACTTGCAAAATCCAGCGGTGTAAAGAAGATGTTGTAAGATGCCTGGTCATAACCAGGAAGTACCCTGTTTTCTCTTCCTGGGCTCAGTGCTCTACAGTGGTCGCCATTTCCCAGGCTTGCCAATGGTCAGTCCAGCAGCAGGAAGTGGGACATAAACTCACACTCGAGGTGGATTCTTGCAGTATTCCAGCTGGGGTCTCGGGCACTATAGAAGACCTCGATAAACTGGCTCCTCCATTCCTGCAGGTGGAGGATTGTTTCCTAACTCTCAAGGGTATTTCCCCAAAGCCATTTTCTCTTTCCTCTTCCCTGCCCCTGGAGCACCTCCGAAGGTCAAATCCAAGGGCGTGGCACACACCTTTAGTCGGCAGAGGTGGCCGGACTTCTGTGAGTTCAAGGCCAGCCTGTTCTACATAGCAAGTTCCAGGTCAGCCACAGATTACAGTAACATCTTGTCTTAAAAAAAAGAATCTATGCAGCTGTTTTCAGGCCCGTTCTTCCTGAGTGAAACCTATATAACCCGTTTTCTCTCACATGCCAGGCGTACTGGTATAAGCCTGTGACCTCAGCATGCCAGGAGGACCACAATTCTCATTCTGTTACATTGCAACTTCAAGGCTCCACTAGTCCCCGTCTCAAAAAGCCAAAACCAATGTTCTTTTGTGAATCAATACAGTAGTCTCTCTTTATCCACAGTTTTGCCTTCCATAGTTGCAAGTTAACTGTGGCCTGAAAATATTAAACGTAAAATTATAGGATTAGGCAATTCATAACTTTTACTAAATTTTAAAAAGATAATTGTTGTATTTTACTCTGTTGTCTTTTTTGTGTATATGTGTCCTTGTGACATGGGCGTGTGAATATAGGCATACATGTGTGACAATGTAGGACCAGAAAGTCAACCATCACTTTCTGCTTTGGGACACGGTCTCTTCATTGTCTTTCTACTGGGTCTGACCCACAAGCTCTGGGGATTCTCCCACCTGAGCCTCTCATCTCTCTCTACGAGTGCTGCAATTGCAGATGCTCATGCTAACGGGCATGTTTTCATCCGAATTCTGAGAATCTGAATCCAGGTCCTCATGATCACGTGGCAAGCAGTTTTACCACAGACTCATCTCTCTAGCCGCCCCTCCCCTTCCCCCCTTTCGAGACAGAGTCTTGCTTTATAGTTCAGACTGGCCTAGAACTTGTGTCTTGACTTAGCCTTTTAAGTACCAGGATTGGGCAAAGAACCACCACATCCAACCCTGTAATTTGTAAACCAAACTCTTTCACACACACACACACACACACACACACACACACACACACATATACATATGCATAAGGAAGAATGTATTGTCCATAAAGTTCACTACTACGAATTTTTTCAGACATCTGATGGGATCTTGGTTAAGCATCCTCAACAGATCAACATCTTATTAACATTGGTTAGATTGCTTTTAACTTCTTGGATTTGAAAATGAAACAGAATATTCTTTGATGTTTTACTCTGCTTGGCAAAGGAACTTTGAAGTTGGCACAGCTTATAGTTTACTTTTTTTTTTTTTTGAGAGACACAGAGTTTTATGTAACCCAGGCTAGTCTTAAACTTGCCATGTAGCTGAGGATGACCTTTAACTCTTGATTGTCTCCCTCCTGAGGGCCGGCATTACAGGCATGTACCACTGTGCCTGGATTTAAGTCTTGTGAGCACTCAGGATGCTTTGATACTGGTGTGTGTGTGTGTGTTAATTCTTACTGTCTTTGGTTAAGAATATCTCTTGAGCACTCAGCCACAAACGAGACATCTATATCCTAACCCCTTCCCAAGGAACCAATGTAGAAAAGGGAGCAGAAAGATCGGGAGAACCATTGGTAAAGGGAGGACTGTACCAAAACAGTTTCTTCTGGCCATGACCAGAAAAGCCTGTAATCAAAAGTTCACAACGCTGTGGCTGCTTGAACAAGAGCAAGTCGTCAACATTCTAGCATGAGGAGAAAGGGGTCACATGGGTAGCTGATGGCTTCTGAGGGAGGGAAGAACCAGTAAGCGGCTGCCGATATATCACCCATGCTCCAGTGGATGGCCCCACACTCAGGACTATATGGGCAACACAAAGTGAACTTCTAAAAACAGAAAAGAAGGGCTGGAGCGATAGCTCAGAGTAGCTCAGAGGTTAAGAGCACTGACTGCTCTTCCAGAGGCCCAGAGTTCAATTCCCAGCACCCACATGGTGGCTCACAACCATGTGTAATGAGATCTGGCGCCCTCTTCTGGTGTGTAGACATATGTGTAGGGAGAACAGTATATACATAATAAATATTTTTTAAAAAAGGAAATGTAAATTCAGAAAAAAGAAAAAAAGACTAAGATATGTGTGTGTGTGTGTGTGTGTGTGTGTGTGTGTAGAGGCTATTGGTAGATCTGAGAGTTGGGGTGAGTATGATTAAAATATATTGTATGGAATATTAAATTGGAAAAATTACTCTTGGGACTAATTTTTCCCTCTGAAATCCTTTGTGTGAATTTACATATATATTATACATATTATACATGGTGACTCTTCCCTTTAGATTTTGAGTCTGTGCTCACATGTGACAAGCTCACATTAACCCATGATAGTTTCATATAGCTCCATTACCTGCACAGTGACTTCAAAGACAAGAGACAGAGACACTTTGCTAAAGATATCCTATATACATATTTATATATACATATATAGTATTTTATTTAAAATGTCATTGAGCATATACAGTTCTTGGGCTTTTTCCAGGGGACATTGCACCTAGGTTTCAAAACGCACAAAATAGATCCCCCTTAAACAGTCCTCACTTGGGGTTTACAAAAGGCAATGCTTCACGATCACAAAGGAGAAGGGTACATGGTTCTGAAACCGTTTTTAGGCAGATTCCTCTCAACTCACTGGACATGGAGTAGTTTTGGAAACCCAGACCATGACATACATATTCTTACAAATGATCCCTACTAGGGGCCTTCCTGGGTTTCCAAAGAAACAAAGAATATTAAGAAGCAAAATGGTAATGAAGGAGTAACTTTGCAACCCCATAAACACACACAAAATACTCCTCTAATGAGAGACGGGCAGTGGAGGACAAAGGCTCTCCATCCCCAGCACATCGCAGTTGAAAACAAGACATTTACAGCCTTATTTGGTCACTGCCTACTTGATTGCTACATGAACACAACTTCACTTAAGACACAGGAAGGAAAACTTAACGCTATTTACACAGATAACATCGTGAATTAGAAAGAGCAGTGTTCCCTCAATGGCGTTCACATCTGACAAGGGCGCGAGCAAGCCGGGCTGCTCATGCAGTGTCCTCTGAAAGCTCCAGCGTACACGCTGCCCGCATTGCCACATAGCACCCAAAGTTTGCTCAGCGAGGGGGGCTGTGGTCTCCAGGCCCTCACAATTATGAGCTCCAAACACAGAATTCTGTCCTGTGGCTAAAGGCTGCTCTACTACTAGATCTGTAGACTTTAGGGTCAGTCTGTTTGTTCCTTGCATAGACAATTTCATTGCTTTCTTCTGCAGCTGGCCCAGAAGCACTGAAATTAAAATCTTATAACCGTACAACATACACACTCTGAAAACATCAGAGATCCTGGCTCACTTAAGGAAGGGCGACACCTTCAAATCAGTGCACACAACAGCATCCGCCATTTGCTCCCTCGGAAATACAGCAGATGGGCGGATGAAGGGGGCAAGGGAGGGGAGAGAAGAAGCAGAGCTAGCATTTTAAAAATGGAAACCTTCCCAAAGGGACTCTAAACTAGTGGCCTTGGGAAACTGAAGTCCCCGGCAAAACCGCCAAGGTTTGAAGTGAAATTCGGTTCTGAAGACTCACTTTTGCCCATCAGTATCCATCTGTGGGTAGAATTCCCCTCAAGAAAGGGACTTTCAGGGAAGTGTGGCGGGAAGACACAGCTGGCTCCACACAACCCATCGAGGTAAGCTGCTAGGAATTTAAAAAATCCAACCCTCAAGTCCTCCAGAATTGAATACTGTGGAAAATAACTGAGATACTGGCTTCTCCGGCTTGTTCCGGTTAGACAGCTGCATACTTGGCCCAGCCCGATTGTCCCCCACTCCCTTTCTGCCACAAGGACAACCACTGGGTATACACAACCCCAGCAGGCCCCTTGCACATCTTTGGCTGCTGACATTTGGTGTTCGAAGAACAAAGCTTTAGTTGCCACCTAGTAAAAATGCTTCGGAGTTCACACTCTTCAGGGAGGCACCACAAGACGAAGAGCAGAGGCCGCTGAGCAAAGAGATTTAGGGTTGAAAGAGCCTTTCATTAAAGGAAGTAGCCACACAACCCCCCAGATACCCATAAAGACTTGACTAGGAAATCAAATGCCTCTCATTACACAAGGCCTCCTCTGAGGCCGTCAGGGCAAGCAGGTCTGGCTATAAGTTTCTATACATGGTTTCTAAACACAGAAATACATTTTGCAGAATTCTGCTGAGTGTGTTGTCTTTTGACCTTTCCAGGAATGCTCCAAGGGCCAACCTGTTACAGAGACTGTTACTGTTTGGGGACAGGGTGACTAGGAGCCCGGGCGAACAATGAGGCCCAAACAGAGCTAGCTCAATGCACAGAGCAATATCAGTGCTGGATAGGTCTGCCATGGGCAGACAGATCACGTTCCCCGCTTCTGATTTATTCCCCTTGTTTCTAGTCTTCTTCCCTCCCCGCAACACAAACAGGGCTTTAGCTTGAGACTAAAATCCTCCCACCCACAGGGTCTCATGAAGAGAATTTCTAACTAAAATCAGCATGACCCTAGGCTTTAGGAGAATGTGAGTTTGGGTTTTCCAGGTTTTGTTTTGTTTTCCTGAGATGTGCCTTGGCAGCCACTGAACTAAGGGAATGTTGTCACAACACCTATGAGGTGTTTTCATACTCAAATTCTGACTCTGGTCACCCGAATAGGACTGGAGAAGGTCAAGGACCCAGGGAGAAGTCCAGAAAAGCAAAAATATGAAGGCATTGGGAAGGCAGGAATAATTCCAAAGATGGTGGCTTGGCTCCTCCAGACGTCAAGACTTTTTTGTTTTCCCATGGGCTCATGGCTTTGAGAACTGGGAATGTGGGAAGAGGACCACGGTGCCGAAACATGCCCGGACAGTTTTCCACAGCATCATATTCTGACAGAGAAGCAAGTGGTTGCCACAAACCACTCCCCACAGAGATGTCTGGGGTGGTAAAGACTTCTTGAAGGAGGAGGGGTGCACAACCAGATGAAGATGTTCCTGCCATGGCAGCAGCTCACATTTCTCAGGCAACGAGTTGGCGTACACGCGCTCGCGCGCACACACACACACACACACACACACACACACACACAGTATGTTACCTGCTGGAGTGGGGTACTGGTTCTACACAGTGTGGCGACTTTGTTCCTGAGGAGGAAGGCACCAGGCCTTTCCTAAGAAGATATCTACAATTCTAGGAATGCGGATGACTTACCAGCCTGGAGGATTTTCTCCTTTGTCTCCTCTGGGAAGGAATTCTCTTAAACACAAGACCCGGAACTGCCTCGCAAGCATTTTAGGGAAATTATAGCACTGTTTTATTTGTTTGTTTTTCTTTCTTGGGTTGGAAGAGTGTCTGAATCACACCAAGTTGATGATATCCTGGAAGACTGTAAGAACAGGGCTAAGCAATCAGATGTTGATGTGAGGGTCCCTGGGCAGAGCAGCAATCTGCTCAAGAAGACGGGCGATTCTTAAGTTGAACTTTGCTGTCCTTCCAGCAAGGAGCAGGAGGCAGAGTCTACCCGACATGTGCGCTGCTGCTATCCTTGTGAAGCACACGCAGAGGTGAAGGTGGATGTAAGGTGGGAGGAGGGGTCTCGGCTCTTAGGATTCTACGGCATGAATCCCTTGAGGGACAGGGAGGGAAGCAAGAACATGACTAGCCCCAATTCAAATTCGTTTTTATTCAAGTGTCATCCCATGTACCCTTGAGCAAAGGTGACAGGCGTGACTGCCTGGCGGAACTGTGATGCTCACACTTCCTGTGGAGTGGGCTGGAGAGCAGTCAGAGACCTAGGAAGCCTGAATCCCACACTCTTTCCTCCCACGCTGCTGTACTGGATGCTGCTTCCTATGTGTCTCCAGGACACAGAAGGGGGGAGAGTACCCACCTAGTCCAGAAGTAAAAAACCAACCTCTCTTTCAGAGCAGAATCTCAAGATGCACAGAGGGACCTTCAAAAGAACAGGGTCTGTGGGGCCAGTCAATCGCCCACAGGTTAAATCAAAGATTGATTTGGTGAGAAAACAGAACTCAGTGGTAAATGTCATAATACAAAGACAGTCTGTCAAATGGGTCATTGCTCTGGACAACTGAACCTGTGTATGGGACACAGAACATGGGACGAGTCAGATCAGACTGGGCTGATATGGAACCTGCCCAGCAATGAACTGGGAAAGTCCCAGTAGAGAGAAATGAGGAAGATTCAAGGAATGTCAAGAAGAGACAAAAACAAAAACCTTCACCTCACCCCATCATTTCCACAGAGACTCTAGAGAAACGGAGGGAGACGGAGAGAAGAAGGGATGAGACAGAACAAGGCAGAATCCCTGAAGTCGCTGGAGATGGGTGCTCACGTTTTCTGAGGCATGGTCCCCAACTTTTCAATGTGGCTCTTCACCTGGAGGGAGGCTGGCAGCTTGACAGACTGAGGAGTCGTCTGTTAGTTACACCTGAAAAGGCCGCCCTGCTATTCTAGATAAAATAAATAAATTTATGCCTGTGCCCCAAACAGGGGCCCTACAATAGAAACTAAGAGAAACATAACACCCAGTCGCAGACTGTGTGTTTTGCTCTTGTTCAGTGTCCAGACCTGGCATTAAAGAAGAATGGAAACCTAAGGGTCACCTTGAAAGCAAAGCCACAGGCCTCCTGGCAGCAAATTCCCCATCTGGGCTGGGAAGAAATTGCATCACCTGGAATCCAGCCCAGGCACTCCCCAGTTCCACCCTGCTCAGAGGCATCCCAGTTTTCTTTCTGTCTGCCCTCCCAGTCCCCTGGGTCCCTTTCATGACAGTTTGTTTCCATGTATTAAAGGAATGACGTATACAGAAATGTCGTCTCCCGAGCCCAGCCGGTCATTTGATATCCGCCATCCTCTATCCTTCAGAACGCCTCGGGCGCGCATCACCAGGTCCTGAGCCGCCAGTGTGTACCTGTGGGGTGGGGATGGGGGGGGGAGCAGGAATGAGACAGTCAGAACAGCATCAACAGACACCAGGCCTGGGAAGGCTGGGAAGGAAGCATCACTACGGCCATACATTTCCCATCTACCTTTAAAACTAAAACTAAAACAACAACAACAAAAGGCTAAGTAGAAGCATCTTCTCCCCAAATATGGGAGGGAGGCCTGATGTATTTTTAGCGAACAACATTAAATGGTCTCCTACATTATCCCACGGCTCAGCCACTCCAGATGTTATTTATTGCGATGGATCCAAGAGACTCCTAGTTTGGTGTTCTTATATCTTAATAAAGATCCACCCAGGCCCAGTTTTCCATGACGAGCAGTCTTTGGCCAAATAAGCACATGAGAAACAAAAACAAAACAAAACGCAGGAACTCCTGTCTTCGAGGTGTTTATTTTTAAGGCCATCTTCCTTTTGTATCAAAGGAGAGTAGCTTAGTTTCCATTCATGGCTGTGGTAAACCTTTTGGAATATAAAGTTCAAAAATTTAAAGAATTTAAAGAGACTACGTGGGGTATAACAAGAAGGTGAAGGGTGGGTGGTGGGTGCAAGTGGTTGGTAGAGCCTCAGGGGGATGACTGTCTATGTGTTTATCACTACGATGTTTTCCTGTAGTTCCTGGACGGGCAGTGAAGGATCATTCAAGAATTTGAAAAGATAATTGCTCACTGAGATCTCAACTGTAAACTGAAAGAAGATGATGCTAACCTAGCACACGGGCTAACACCCAGAGACGAAAGTGTGACATGGACGGGAGTTTGTGGGCACGGGCTTCTGTCAACTGCGAGGCATAGGCATGAACTAAAACACTGGCCGTTCCTACTCAGTATTGATCAGGGCCGAGTCTCAGTTGAGAGACTTCAAAGAGTCTGGCAGGGCTGGATTTAGTGTGCAATGGATTACGTCTAAGCCTTTGCCAGGAAACACAGGTGAGTCATCTTTTCTTCCTTCTGATTTCACGTTCACCAAATAACCAGCTGATAACGGTCTGCCCCCTGTGTAGGCCTGCCTACCAGGAAAGAATATGCTACTTTTTGTGCTTTGAAAGAAACAGTCAGCTGTATTTCTCTGTATAAATGGCAACTGGCATTTTGGTTTAAAGATCAATTTTGTCAAGCTTGGGGAAGGTGAGTCCAACTCTGATAATGAGTCTGTTATTTGTATCATGATTAAATCATGTTTGGAACCTAAACAGCTAAGAGGCAGATTCTGATAAATCACCGGGAAAATAAATGTCACCGCACGTACGGCCTCTTGGAAGCCCAACAATGGGGCTTTTTACAAGGCGCTCGTGACCTTTCGCTGCTCGGAGCTGAGGTGCGTTACCTTTGGGATCTCGGGATAGATGCCCTTGTGTTCTCTAAACCTCTGAAGAATGTACGCACTCTGGTTAAAACAGACTTGATTTTTTAAGAACAAGGATTTTAGCAAATGATCAGGGCTGGGAGCATTCCAAGCTCTACAGCCTTGAAGAATTCAGTCTATTCATGCAGCCCAGGTGGCCAGCAGAGTGTGACACACATTGTAATGAATGCAAAATGAATGCCGCCTCCGAGTGGGCAGATAGTGGGTAGGTTGGAGAGACACCTTTTTCTAACTATACTGAGAGAATTACTGGCTTGACATGGAAGTCTGTTAGACATGAGGAAACATGCAAGCAGTTAGTCCTAACTAAGGAGTCTGTCTCCTCTTGTGGTCAAGAAATAAGAGGGGCTGCAGAGATGGCCCAGAGAGCAGTTAAGAGCACTGGCTGCTCTTGAGGAGGGCTGTGCTTCAGTTCCCAGGACCCACACGGTGGTTCAAACCATGTAAAATTCCAGTTCCAGTGGGTCTGATGCCCTCTTTTGACTTTCATGGGCACCAGGCAGGCATATGGTGCACAAACATTTATACAGCCAAAGCACCCATGCACACACAAATAAAATAAATATTTTTTAAAAATAGTCACCTTAGACTAAAGAACTACATGAACACCCAAGTCCCACATTCTACACATTCACGACAGCCTCGGGGTATGCCTGAGCTTATTCTTAGTTGTATGTAATATTGTACATGTAAAACATAACCATGAGGTTAGCAACAATGTTGCCAACATTAGGGTGATGGTTATCATGTCTAGACCTTAACTTTGGAGACTCAGAAACATCACTGACACCAGCAGTGATGGCACACACCTTTAATCCCGGTACTCAGGAGGCAGAGGCAGGTTGATCTCTGACTTTTAATTTAGCCTAATCTACAGAGAAGTTCCAGGACAGCCAAAAACTCAAAAAAAAAAAAAAAAAAAAAGAAAAAATTCATGGTGAACTGTGGGAAAATGTGGCTGACAAGAAGACATGTTTTAAAAAGTCAGAAAAAGAAGCTCTAACAAGCCCAGACAGAGTTCTTGATGGCTGTCTGCTCACGAGGCAAACAGGCCTGAGCAGGGCTGGCCGTCATGAGAAACGGCTAGGGGACCAGAAAGAGATGAGTCAGGGAATTCAGGCAAGAGAGCAGCCCCACACTCTGCCTCTGGTTTTTCACTGTGTTAGTTTGTGGGGACAGGATTTTGCCCTACAGGCCAGGTTGTCTTTGAACTCGCAATTGTATTGCCTCGGCCTCTGAGGTCCTGAGATCACAGGCATGAACCATCTTGCCTGGCCTCCCCAGTATTTTCAAACCAGAGTTAGCTTCGCCATTATTTTCTTGATTCTGTACACACACACACACACACACACGCGCACACACACACACACACACACGAGAACTTCATACATGTATACAGCAGGACTTTTTAAAGTTGAGTCCTGGGTCACCTGGAGACAATGGCCTCATCCAATGAGGTTTTAGTTTTAAAATACAGCTGAAAGATAAATTCTTTGGGATATCACTATCTATCCATTTCTCCTGAAGTTTTGATTGTGAGCCTAGTTTTTAATGAACCATCTCTCCAGCCCTTCCCTCAGGTTTTAAGCTTTATTTCAGAGAAACCGTCTAACCCAGGCTGAACTGGAAGATGACCGGAACTTCTGATTCTCCTGCCTCTACCTCCAGAGTCCTAGGGTCCTGTGTACCACTGTGTCCAGTTTTATGGGGTCTTTGAGATTGAAGTTAGGGCTTTGTCTATGCTAGGTAAGTATTCTGCCAACCAATCTAAAGCCCCAGATTCTGAACTTCCTGGTACACAAATCCACTCTTGTTCCTCCAATTTCTTTCCTTTCCTTTCGTTCCCCCAGCAGGAGGTGCTGTACCCTCCCTACCTGTCCTCTGACAGCCCAATCCCAGGGCTCATCCCCTCCAACATCCTGCAACTGTGTTCTCTAACCGTGTAATCGCCTTTTGAACGTCCTCCTTCTCCTGGCACCCAGGCGTGATACTTCCCTAGCACACAGCACCTGTTCTCCCTGACGCTCTTAATTTTCTTCATAGGCCCCAATCAGGACTTAGGAAGAACTCGATAAACGTTCATCTGTTTTAGCTTCCAAGGAGTCGCTCCCTCATCAATCATCGAAGCAAGAAATCACAGTTGCCACCTTCTCCCCTTGATAGCATTCAATTCTAAAGCTTACAGAGCAGAATAGGGCTTCTAAATCTCATTGTTTTAAGAGTATTATTTCTCCAATGGGGCCTGGCTAATAAAATACGCCCAACTGTATCGTCATGAAGAGTCGCACTTATGATGACACTGGTGTATCTGGCCTTTACTTTCTCTAGAACATAGACACGCACACATGTACAAAGACTTGTTCTGGGTTTTCCATTCATTTCCTTTTCTGCTTATGTTCTCCCACATTAACGCTTTTGAACACGGACACCCCACAGACGGGTGATACTTGAGATATTATTTACTTCTGTCCATTTGGCAAGCCTACTCAATTTTTAATACACAATTCACTATTTCTGCCTTATTCCTAAAGAAACTAAAATGGCATTAGAACCCTTCCCTTCACCATCCATGTAGCGGTGTACTATTGTAGTCTGCCTTGGCTTTAAGCCTCTAGTGGTCACCATTATCATTTACTATTTGGGCATGGAAGGGAACCAACGCTCATACAAACGTCTTTGCTTGTCTCAGGCCATTTTCACCCTGAGTGGTTTTTTGTTTCCTGCTATAGAAGGACATTAAGATAAGTCCTTTAGCAATGCTCCAGGGATGAGCGTACACAGCTTGGAACAATGAAAATCTTGATTTAACTTAAGAGTAATAACTCTTGAAGGTGCAGTATTAGAGACTGTTATTGTGACTCAAGTGTTATGTGTGTGTGTGTGCATGTGTGCACATACACGTGTGCATGTGCATCAGAAAAGGGTGTCGAGTCCCCTGGAGCTGGAGTTTCATGTTCATAAGTCACCTGATACGGTTCTAAGAACCAAACTCTGGTCCTCTGCAAAAGTACTTTAGTTCATGAATATCTTATTTGTTTATGTGTGTATGAGCATGCCGCAGCATGCATGTGGAACACTCTGTAGAGTCTGTTCTCTCCTTCCAGCCCGTGGGTGGGCTCCAGGGGTCACCTAGGTTCATCAGGCTCGGTGGCAAGCACCCTCACAGGATAAGCCATCTCCGGCCCTGAGGTTTTTAGGTAATTTCCTGGCCACTGCACCTTCCAGAGGTAGCCTGCACTTGTTCTTACGTGACGGTCTTCTCTCCTTTGATTGTTTCTTCAGAAGTTCACCACTCAGTCCATTCAGGGAGCAACTCCATCATAGTGATGGCTTCTCCGGTTCTTTCCCAAATCCACTGCCTGACTCTACATTTGCAGGTTTATTTCCTTTCAAACCATCCTATTGCATCCAGGTTTTCTCTGGGGGTGGCTGAGTAGTGGGGTTTCAATCACATCTTTATGATTTTCTCCATGTGTGGGTTTTATTTTTATTTTTTTATTTTTCAAGACAGCGTTTCTCTGTAGCTTTGAAGCCTGCCCTAAAACTAGCTCTTGTAGCCCAGGCTGGACTCGAACTCACAGAGATCTGCCTGCTTCTGCCTCCCAAGTGCTGGGATTAAAGGTGTGTGTCACTACCGCCTGGCTCCATGTGTGTTTTAAAGCAAGGCACAAGTTTTTCTTCTGAAATCAGTTGTTGACTGTTGTGCCCAGGGTTAGCTAGAGATGTAAAACTATCTTTGGTGTGTGTGTGGGGGGGGATGCTATGGATTTTCCCCAGTGATTCACACATTTATGCTAATTTGGGGGCTTAGGATCCCTACGTCAGAGTAGTAGTATGAAGGCTGACTTCACATCTGTCCTGTGTCTTAGGCCTACCTAGCTATTTCTTCCTTAACTTAGAACCTTAATTTTGTCAGGTATCTGCCCTTAGTACCCATGTTCTTCTGGGAGGAGCAGGCTCTAACCTGAGGGAGAAAAGTAGGGAACATCCCGGGACTTCTGGGCCCCACCCCATTCCGAGGAGTTGAGATTCATTCCGAGCATGGCTTCTCAGCTGCAGCAGTGTGTGTGTGTGTGTGTGTGTGTATGTGTGTGTGTGTGACAACCTCCCCATCAGACAGCTCTCTGTAGGACACGGCATCCTACAAGTGAGCCATGAACCTGAGCTTTCTGGACAGCTTCCTGGCAGGCCTTTTATGGGATGGGAAACTCGAGCTAGAAGGAAAGTCAGCTGTGAGGCCCTTGTATGGAAGCTTTCCTCACAGACTGAGCTCAGCTCTTGGAGAAGGCGTTTTTTTTTTTTTTTTTTTTTTTTTTTTGGTTGCAGTTGCCAGAGCGGGCCAAGCTGGTGGACACCGCATTCAAAAGTCAATTTGTTCCGAGCATGGAGCCAGTCCAAGGCTGCTTTTCATCGAGACTAGCATACAAAGAAATCCTCCCCCCCAGCTACCTTCGCTCCTGGTTTGTTTTCCAAGCTCTACCTTCCCAGAGATGCCCGGGCTGGCGACAATGAAAGAAGACGCTTCTTGTGGCCACGAAGCAGGAGGACACTAAGAACTCGCATTGAACACAAGGACATATACGTGCCACAGACTGAGGGACATGTCCTGGACATGAAACAAACACAAAACACACAGCCCAGAAGCGAAGGACAGGACAGGGGGTGAATTGTGGGTGCCTGGGACCTGGCTGGTTGAGGCGGCTGGCAATTCTGGAAGCTGGATGGGGAACAGCTATCATTACCAGTGCCTTCCTCACAAATGCTTGCCCAGGCAGCACCAGGGAACTAGGGTCATTGGAAATGCTCACTCTCTCCAAGGCCAAGGATCTCCCTAGGAGATGAGTTTTGAATTTTAAGATTGTTTTTTTCTTCCCTGCCCTAAGCTTTCAGTATTGATCAACAAAGTTCTGCAGAAAAAAAAAAAAAAAGACTGTCAGGGAAGAACTGGAGTTTGGAAAATTCACAAGGCAGAAATGGGAAGCAGGGATGGAGGGTGGGAATGGAGGGGTGGAGGAAGCTGGGGAAGGGGGTGGGGAAGGACAGCAGGGACAGTAGAGAAACACAGGCTACAACTATGGGAAGGCTGAAGCTCTTCTGTAACCACCGAGGGGGGCGCAATAAACTCTGCTGTTTTGCAATTCAGTCACCTATTCAGTGATCCAGACAAGAGGTTCAGTGGTTATAGACCACTAAGATTTCATCTTTGCTTTCACACCACCCAAATGGATGGCTCTGGAAAAGTTTCTTAGCTTCTAGGGCCCCTCTTTTTTCCTCGCCTGTAAGTCTGGAGTAGTCAAACTGTAAATCTCAAGGCTTCTGCAGAGAAAAGATTTTCTGCCTTTTAAGCATCCAATATGGCGGCCGGCACATGGCCAGAGATCATGAAGGGTGAACTGTCCCTTCCCTCACGAGACTTCAAATGCTGTCTCCTTCCCACAAGCTTTTGCCTTAAGTCATTTACCTCTTACAGAGGCCGTTTCCCACGAGGTCACATTGGCATCAGTATGGGACTGTCAAAAATAAGTCAACTTCAGGCTTCAAGCTGTCCTTACAGCCATTAGCAGCTATTGCTGGGTGGGAACTGCTAGTCATTTGGACGGTGCAGAAAGGGTCCTCTAAGAGGGAGGGTAGGTGGGTAAAAGGGGTCCAAATATTTGCGTATAAAAGGCAACCTCCATCTGCTGGCCCACACCCCCTCAACAATACAATGTAATGGGAAGGGAGGAGGAGCCCTCTTGGCATTCTGAGCAGGTCTCTGAGATTTAAGAGGGAGAAAACTCCCCAGCTTTGGGACACTGGCAGGGTCTGTGGTGATGAGTAGAGGGGGCCTTTGTTGTGCTTAGAAAGTAGTAATTTGTTTTGAGAGGAGACACATATATTAGGTGAACCCATGGGAGGTGGATCACCCCTCAAAACCAAGATGAAGCCCATGAAGCTAGCTACTCATGGTTTTCTGACACTAGTTTAGGCCAAGAACCTGAGATACTAAAACAAGGCATCAGGCTGGAGAGTACGCCCCACCCCGTGGGAAGAGCGAGGATCCCCTGCCCCCTGCTACCCACTGCCAGGTTTTGTCTGCTTCTCAGTGCCCTGGCAGTGACTGGGCTCCTTGGTTTCTTCAGCAATGAATGTTTATTTTAGTCCAGTTCCCAAACAGCAGCATTTCAATACGAGGAGGAATAATAACCCAGCTCCTTCGCCATCCTCCCAGGCCAGCTCTTTGGAAGTCCCTGATGCATAGCTGAGAGCTCACACAGCTTTCTCTGCCAGCCCCGGCAACAGCAGAGAAGGAGTGACTGCTGCAGCCAGGGAGGGGCTCAGGCTGCCTTCCAGCTTCCCACGGATCTGAATAGGCTAAACAGCGCACAAGGGACAGCAGTGCAGATTTTGATCTAGTCTCCAAACACCAGGTCAAACACTCAGGAATTTGTCCCAAAAACCTGCAAGCGATAAGTTGGGGAGGGGGAGAACGGGGAAGGGGGTGTCCTTCCTCTCTGCATTTGAGGCATAGTTTCTGGAAAGCATATGGTGTTGCTGAGGAACTTAGTTCAACTAAGTTACAGAAAAAATTCAGAGAGAGAGAGGTTTTGTCTTTTGCCAAAATAAATTAGATTATTACCAGGGTAATACAAACTGGCATTTAATACCGCCATTAAGGCTGTGGGCTGTCAGTGGGGTGTTTGACCTTTCTCCTCCCCATTCCTTCTCAAAGCCCAGGGCTAATGAGAGGGCAGAAGGGGAGAACACCCTTACCAGTAACAAGTCTCACGCTTGAGGGAGAGGGATTTTGGTACGTTGGTATTTAACGACTCCTTTAGACTCTTGACAGGGCTGGGCAGGCAGCTCTATGTACTTAGCGTGTGCTGGGGCTTATATCTGCATAGAGTACACATATCTCCTTGTGGCACGGCAGGGGCAACAGGGAGCTATTAGGAGGTAAGAGAGAAAATCTAAGGCTTCTATAGAGGGGTTCTGGGAAATAACGAGCTGGCAAAGCCCTGTGAAGATCTGCTTCAGCACTCGAAGCGTGAGTCCAGGACCTGTTTTCACGTCGGTTCTCATTTTTCTTGCCTTTGCCTGCCCAGCTCCCTTTCAGTAATAGTAACAATTTATCCCCTCTGACAAAACATTAATCACAGATAGTTCAGACAGTTGCTCCCACTTTGAATAATTTCCCCTGGGAGACTCACCAGTGAACCTCTAGCTTCGCAGAGGGGATGAGGGTCAGTCCTCCTGTTTTACCTCAGAGGTGTCTCTGAGTCACATGACTTGAGTCTGGCTAGAGTTAGGGGAACAAGGGTTTGGTGTAGCCCAACCCCTGTGAACTTCAACAACCTCTCTCTAGAATATTCACCTGAGGCGCTTCCTATGTGACCCCACAGAAGAGTCAAGGAGCTGCCGGCTCCACAGGACTTCAGGACAAACACCAATAAAATGAAAGAAAGACCAAAGCATACTGCACTCACATTCTGGGTCCTCTATAAAGCTGCCTTTGAATTTTCTGGTTCTTTTGTGGAGACAGTTCAAAGAGAAGAAAAGCTGGGGTTTATCAGATCACTGGGCCACGGGTAACCTCCCTGCCTTGCCCGAGAGGAAGGTGTGAAGGTCATGAGTATGTTAACTGGTCTTTACGTTAATCAACTCATCCCTCACAAAGTGAGGGAGACAGTGCGATTTTATATTCCTCTTTTGGGGGAGGACTTCATCAAGGGAAGATAACGCTGGGCGTTCGTTGAGAGCTGCCGTCATCAGGAAGCAAAAGAAAAATGAAAGAGAGAAAAACCACACACAACATAAACAAGAACCCCCAAACTCCTGCCTAGTCAACGTGGAGCTCTGCTTCTTTCTCTTGGCTTCCTTTCCAGATAACACTAGGGAAACCTGGTTCATGTCTCAGGGCGAGACAGGTCTACAGAGAGTATCAGACTCAGAAACATGTTCTTTTTCCTTGGGTTGCTTCCTCTCTGGTCCCCCAGGTTTCCCACACTAGGGGTGCATTATTCCTTTGTCATTTTCAGTCAAACAATAGGCAAGGGCCATCTGACCTGAGGGTCAGCCCCCCTCTGGCTCAGGCACAGTCACTATCTGCTTCCCCCCACATCAGGATTCCATAAGCAAACCTGGGGTCCTGGGCCACATTCACAGAGAAAGGAATGGAAAGGTGAATAGGGCCTCTGGAACTGCGGGCTTCTCCTCATCTCAGAGTTACAGCCTGGCTAAGACTTTTTAGGGCATCTTCCACTTGAATTTCCATTTTACAGCTTCTACAGCTCCCAGCAGAGAGAGTGCCTGAGCATTCAGAGTTCATGAGCCTCTCAAGGAGACAGGCTAAGGCTGGGGTCCTCCTGCCAAATTATACAGCTCACGTAGAACAACGCCACACACATGAAAGAGAGGAGAATGCCACTTCACCTAATTCCAGAGCTTGAAACAAATGAAGTCTCCTTGATCTCCCAGTACGGCTTCCATTACTAGGGTACACACAGGGTGCACGAAGCAATCCAAACGCTGTTACTCAGCCATTTTCCTGATCGTCTTCATAATGAACAAATCACACAAGTTCTGTTTTATTACCGCAGGCTCCCCTTTCTTACAAAGCATGTGTGTAATTCAGAAAGCCCAGAGATGATCCGGTTGTTCTCACACCTTGTCTGATGACACGTTCCAGGCTAGCACAACCAGCCACACCGGAGTGCAGGGGGCCCGTGCCCCATCTCCAAACTCACCACTCTGCTGCCTGCCTCAGGCCAATAATTAATTCTTCAGATTTTAAACATCCATTGTTCCAGGCTAACTTCTCTTTTTAGTTACTCAAGTGGCAAGTTCTGGAAGCTCACTTCAGACTGTGAGAGGGCAGGAGAGGAGTCTGTTTTACCTCAGATTCTTTCCCAGTATTATAACCAACCTTGGCCCTCAGAACAAGCCCTTTGGAGTACTGGCCAAGTGAATGAGACTCTCAATGGGAGATATCCTATAACGTAGAAAAGTTTTAGACATTGCCGCCTGTATTCTGTTAAAAATGAACCAGTTTCTTATTTTTTCTTATTTGGTAGCTCGGGCTGGCCTCAAACTTGCATGGATGACCCTGAGCTACCAATCTTCCTGATTGGTATCCTAGAATGTTAGGACAGAAGGTGGACCCCCTGACATGCCTGGGTTATGGGGTGCTGAGGCCGCATTCTAACTAGCTACCCCTAGCTCTTCTAGCCATGCTCTTCTTGAAAATTCAGTTTCACCCATTGATCCCCCCCCCCCCCCCCCCCGCCAGGCTTTGACTTGCCATTCTTGAGAGTCAAACTAAAAAAAAACAAAAATAAAATCAAGAACCAAACCAAACCAAAACCATTTTTTTTTTAAATTGCTGTCTCTGCAAGCTCTTCTATACGTAGGCACCCACTCTGACTGGGCACAAACGTACCGTCTGTAGGTTTTAACTCCGTGGCGGGCACATTTGTTGCCATGGAGACAGAGGGGCTAGTAAATAAAACAAGGGGGGGGGAATGTGAAAAGCGCCAAGGGCCCCGTAAGTCCTAACTTGTAGCTGGCTTTACGGAGCAGGAAAGACTGCCATGCTAACAAGGAGGGGACAGACCGTGAATGAAAACTAGAACCGCAGATGAGGAAGAACAAAGCAGGAGCCAAGGGAAGAACTGTTAGCTAAGCCCAGCACCACCTCTGCACCCGAGCACAACTGTACCAACCAATTCTAGGAGGAAAAGTGTCCCACCAATCAGCTCCCAAATCAGGACACTGAGACTTGTTTAGTTTTGAATGCTCGGCCTAGCTTATCTTATCTTATCTTAGCTTAGTTTAGGCTAGCTCTTTTGACTTAACCTGTTTCTCTTTCTCTACCTTTTCTCCTTGGGGCTTTTCACTTTTCTTTCTGTCTATTTAACTTTCACTGCTTCTCATTGTCTGGTGCTGCCTGGCTTCTTGCCTTGGGCATGTTTCTCCCCACCCACCATGGCTCTCCTCAGTCTCTTCTCTTGCTTTCTCCCCCAGCTTAGAGTTCTCCTACCCGCCAGCCCTGCCTATCCTTTACTGCCTAGCTATTGGCTGTTCAGCTCTTTACTAGACCAATCAGGTGCCCTTAGGCAGGCAAGGCAGAACAGATGCAGCCCATCCTTACATCATTAAACAAAAGGCAGCACAAACAAAAGCAATGCACCTTTACATAGTTTAAGTAATATTCCACAGCATAAACAAGTGTAGCACATCTTTGCCTAGTTAAAATAATATTCCACAACAAGCATCCTCCTGCATCTGTTCCCATAGGGCTGGGATGACAGGCACACACCAACACACCACGCTGTTCTTTTTTTTTTTTTTCACGCTGTTCTTTAGACTGAACTCAGGCTTCATTTGTGCCAGGCAAGCATTCTACCAATAAAACTATATCCCCAGCTTGCGTGTTTTATTGGTCTATAAGAGTCCTGCATACAGAATGGATAAAAATCCCTCTTAGGTTGAACAAGGTACATACATCTTCCCTTGTCTCACAGCTTACCATTTGGCTATTTCTGTCTTCTGAAGAAAAGTTTGTGATTGCTAATGTAGTGACATTGACTACATTAAAAAAGGACTCATTTGTTTTATGTTTAGGTGTGTGCACAAGTGTCTACATCATGTGTGTGCACATGCCCTCGGAGGACAGAGGAGCCTGAGGGCAAGAGAAGGCACCGGATTTTCCCGGAGCTGGAGTTACAGGTTATAAACTACTGATGTAGATGTTTGGAACTGAACCCGGGTCCTCTGGAAGCAGCAGGTGCTCCTAAGCGCTGAACCATCTCCCCAGACCCTTATTGATCTGAACAAAACCAAACAAAAACCCACTTGTGTTTTGTAAGAAATTCTTCCCAACTCCAAGGCCACAGGATGATCTCCTATGCTGTTTTCTACAAGTTTTAATTTATTTTTATTTTTGCTTTTTAGATGTCCCACTCTACCTAGGCTTATTATTAGCTCATTTACTGATTGATTTTTTTCAGATAAGGGGAAATTTTAACTTTTCCTATTGTGTTAATTAGACTTAGTTTTATCTTACTATCAAGCAGGGCAGGACTTTGATCAGCCTAAATAAATGTTAGAGGGCGCAGGCGGCAGCAGACAGGAGCAGGAGGCGGCAGATGGCGGGGACCAGCGCACAACACCGAGAGCAGATCGTCCCACTACAATTAAAGCAAAGAGGTAGGCCTTTGGTTGTCGAGGACCCTGGCAAACAGGGAGCCTGTTCCTGTTCCTGAAGACCCTTCTGAGGGGCAAGAGGGAACTTGGCCCCTGGTAGGAGCCAGGAAACAGAGCAACAGCATTTTGTAAGAGGAGCCCCTGGCCAACAGGGAAACCTGATCCGGTTTTAAAAGACCCATTAGATAGCTTCGATAGGAGGAGATGGGATTCACCCAATAATCTGAAAAACAACATGAAAACACCAGAAATCAAAACACAGAATATACAGGTTAAAGAAAGAATATTAAGAGATGCAAAGGAAAAAGGCCAAGTAACTTATAAAGGTAAACCGATCAGACTTACACCTGACTTCTCTATGGAAACCATGAAAGCCAGAAGGTCCTGGATAGAGGTACTGCAGAAGCTAAGAGACCATGGATGCAAACCCAAA